>NC_057813.1:138435196-138439443 GCF_018294505.1 Triticum aestivum
ATGTGATGCTGTTGAGCTAATGCAACTAGTGTTCAATTGGTTTGAAGTCCATTTGAACCAAAGGTTCAAATGCATTTCTAAATTAGGTCTCTTAAATATGCCATAATGTGTTTTCCCATATTCATCATGTATAAGTTGGTTTTTCATGCATGAAACTAGTACAGATGGAAAGATTGCATTTTTCTGATAATTTTTCATATATAAATTATTTCAATCTGAGCTACGGTTGAATTGTTATGGATTTTTGAAGTTTAAATCAATTTCTGGAATTTTCCTGATTTAATTAAATCCAGAATTTATATAATGCGTCAGCATGACGTCAGCACGACGTCAGCGGGTCAACGCGGCTGTCCGGGTCAAACCTGACGTGTGGGACCCACACGTCAGTGACAGGGGGGTTAACAGGGGTTAATTTAGTTTAATTAAAAGGTTAGGGGGGGGTCGGGCCCACTGGTCAGCGTCAGGGGGGGGGGGTTAGTTAACGGTGATTAGCACTAAGCTAATCACCTGACGGGCCGGCCCCACCTGGCAGGGCTCAGGCGACGGGGGCTCGTCGCCGGCGACCTCTGGACGCGGCGGAGTCCGCGCCACAGGCCACGGGGACGGCGTCTGAGAGCACCGGGCGTAGCCCGGGCTCTCGCGCATCTGGTGGGACAGGTGGGAGGAGCGGGGACGGCCGGAGCTCGCCGGAGCAAGGCTCGCGGCGGCGGCCGGGGTTCGGGCGCGAGCGGGATCGGGCTGCGGGGCACGGGGAGGCCACCTGAGGGGCCCGGCGGCACCCTCGTGGCACCAGGAACGCGGAGGGAGGCTTGGTTTGGGCGGAGGCGGGCCGAGACGGCGGCGGCGACATGGACGGCGGCGAGAGGCTTCGGCCGTGGTGGGGAACGGTGCTACGGCGTGGATACGAGGGGGAGAAGAAAGGGGAACGGCGGCGAAGCTCACCGCGATCACGCAGAGCAGCACAGCGGGGTCGAGGAAGGCCTGGTGACGGCGAATCGACGGCGGCGGACGGCGGAGCCCGAGGAGGAAGACGATGGCGATGGTGGCTCCTCGGGGCACTCTGGCTTGCGTGGCTCGGCGAGGAGGTAGCTGGCGACGAAGCGGAGCTCCTGGGCGTGTCGGGGAGGTGAGGGGAGACCGGTGGCCACGGCAACGGCGAGCGATGGCGGCGGCAGCGCTCGGGTGTGCGAGGGGGAGAGAGAACCAGGGGAGGGGGGAGGAATGAGAGAGTGAGAGGGCGGTCGGGGCTGCGTGGCGTCGTCCGGGGCGTTCCAGGCGACGAGGAGGAAGCAGGAGGTGGCCAGGGAAGCAGGAGGTGGAGGCGCGGCGGTGCGCGCGCGTCGGCACGCGCCGTTCCCCTGTCGGGGAGGAAGACGACAGAGGAGGGGGGGCCAGGCGGGCTGGGCCGCCTCCTGGCTGGGCCGGCCTGCTGCGGCTGGGCTGCGCAGGGGAGGGGAGGCCCAGGTAAGCCCCTCCTTCTTTTATTTTTGTTTTCTAATTTTTCTGACATTTGTTTTGATTTAATAAATATATTAAATCATTTAATTTCCTTATGCCAATTTTTGCAGGAGCTAGATATATTATTCCAGAGCTCTTTTATAATTGGCATAATTTTTGGACCATATTTCATATATATAGAAATATATTTCCAATGCAAATATTTATCGAATTAATCCAAATGGCCAAAATAAATATCCATGAGCTCCTAAAAATATTGTTTTGATTTTTATCTTTGTCCAATATTTTCAGAGAGCAACATGAGCATTTTCTTGGACCCTTTTGGAGAAATTTTTATTTGGGTCATTTTCAAAAATGATTCTGAGGGTTCCACCAATCCTCATTTCAAATTTAAATGAAATTTAAACATGATGCACAAATGACTAGCTAGTCTAGGTCATACCAGACTAGGGATGTGACACTTGTCTACAACTCTTCTATCTCTGTACCAGCTCTTGGTCTACAACTCGCCTATCTCCATGCTCGAGACGACCAAGTTCGATGCGCAAGCCGCATACGTCTGCTAGAGCTATATCCAGGCCCTATGATTTTTGGATCACTGGCACTATGGGTGCCAGGACCGGAGTCGCCCTCATCCACCAAGTGGATCAAGGAGGCCCACCACCTAGACTCTACATCGCAACATTTTGTGTTTTCCTATAAAAAGTAAAGAACCTTCTCTAATAAACGTAAATATAACCTTTTGGTTTTATAGTCTCAACTTTCCTACACTTCAATACCAGAAGGATTTCTTGGTTTTATTTAATGACCTTCTTGAATGTCATTCACTTAGAAAGGTAGTAATACAATCTGTGATATTAAGGCAAATTATTAGTCATATTAAAGTGCAAAAGGCCCTATAGGAGTCAAAGCATGACTTTTATGGTTATACTGTAATTTGCAAGATCTGAGATTTATGCAAGTGTACAATTAGAGAAGAGCCAATTAAATAGATTTTCACATTCAGAATAGTACGATTAGCAGTAGCACTTCAATTTTTTCATGTTTGATCGGCTTGCTAGGTGGTTATCACTAAGCATGTTGGAACGATGAGCATAACCTAACTTAGTTCAGTACGTGTTGATGCAAATTAGTTCAGTACGTACGAAGCTGTTGCTAATTTCAATGCCTGGCTGTTGCAAGTTTCTAATGAAAAAGTACTTCAGGTCAAAGGTCAGGGAATATACACTTTTGTTATCATGGTTGTTTCCTTATAGTGAACAACTTTGATCACCACTTCAGCAGCTACTATCTATAAGAAGACATTAGCTAAGTAGATATAGGCAAAGAAAGCATGTAGGCAAAACCAGAATTAAAAACATCCTTCTCAATGGAGCTCGTGCAGTTCGGAAGACCCTAATCATCGATGAGGGACCCCTTCGATGGTAGCATGGCGTGACAATTGCCGTCAATGACGACACCCAAAGTACCTTGCATAATCCATTGATCCAGTTCGGAACAATCAAGCACATACCTTGCAAAGTGATGTGGATCTGAAGCAGAGGTGGGAAGGTAAAGGCTCAGGTGAGGTGGAATGAGACGTTGATATAGACGTGCACGCATGAGAATAAGGCGGTGCCCAGGATGGATCTCCATCGGAGGAGGCCGGATCCGCTGGGGAGGAGGTCGCTGTAGTACCTGCCATCTGTGCGATGGATCACGGGGCTGGCAGGCAGGGGGAGGGGATAGGAGGGAGCGGGTGGGCTAGAGCGCAGATGGCGGGTGCCCCCGACGACGGCTGGGAAGGATGGTAGAGGAGGTGGATGAGGATGGCGGCGGCGGCGTCTGCGGTTGCGCCTCGTCCGCACCCGTGCTGGTGGTGGTCGATGTGAGAGCCGGATGGCGTCGGCCAGAATCAGGCAGGAGCGACAAAGATTTAGAGGAGAGAGAGAATGGAGGCGATGAGCGATGGGAGGAAGAGCCACCGGCGATTGGGGTGGCCTCAGATCCGCCCTCCGTGGCCGCCTATTTCATGGGACGAACACCCGTGCTCACCGTCGGGCTCGCCTTCGGCCGCTGCCTCGCCGACATTCACGACGTAGAGCCCCTTCCTCCGATCCCATTTGCCAGGGAGGCAGCGCCATCCTTCATCGTAGAGAACGAGTCCACACTGAGATCCCAACCAGATCGTGATTGCGCCTCCCCAAACCGCAGCGGCACATCCCACTCCATCAACGACCAACCTATATGAGGCGGAGGGTCAGTGTAGGACGCGAGCGCCGTCACCATGGACGTGGGGGACGCCGTAGGTGGGAAGGAGGCGGCGACGGCGTCTGTGTCAGGAAGATCGCACGACGGTGGCGGCGTTTACTCGAGGGGATCGAGAGGAGCTGCGTTTGGTGCCGGGTGGGTTCTTTGGTGCGTGCGTGGGGCTGGAGATTGTGATAGGTGATTAGGTGAGGGCGTGCCATACCTGGATCGATAGCCTTACCATACCTGGTGGTAATTTAAATTTATTACCATATTCGATATTTCCCGAGTTATGGCCTTACCATACCTGGATTGATAGCCTTTGGGGTAATTTACATTTATTACCATATAATTACCATATTCAAAATTTCCTGAGTTATGACCTTACCATACCTGGATTGATTTATTACTATACGTGAATTAATTATGATTTATTACTATATGATTTATTACTATACGTGGATAACCTTACCATACCTGGTGGTAATTTAAATTTATTACCATATTCGATATTTCCCGAGTTATGGCCTTACCATACCTGGATTGATAGCCTTTGGGGT
>NC_057813.1:138439710-138453960 GCF_018294505.1 Triticum aestivum
TACCATATTCAAAATTTCCTGAGTTATGACCTTACCATACCTGGATTGATTTATTACTATACGTGGATTAATTATGATTTATTACTATATGATTTATTACTATACGTGGATAGCCTTACCATACCGGGTGGTAATTTAAATTTATTATCATATTCGATATTTCCCGAGTTATGGCCTTACCATACCTGGATTGATAGCCTTTGGGGTAATTTACATTTATTACCATATAATTATCATATTCAAAATTTCCTGAGTTATGACCTTACCATACCTGGATTGATTTATTACTATACGTGGATTAATTATGATTGATTACCATAAATACGTTGGGTATTGCCGGTCAGACGAGAAAAGAGAAAAACCGGTGGGAGGGGCTGGTGGGAGGTGGGACGAAGAAAAACCGGTTGAAAATAAACCGGTTGAAAATAAACCGGTTGAAAGTGGGGGGACTATTCAACCAATTCGTTCATTAGGAGTAGAGATTAAATGGCATGATTTCTTTTGCACATCACCTCTCTAATTAGATGAGTATTCATTTAATTAGGGTAGGATCTTTAGTATACTATGTAAACTTTGTAGCCTATTTCTGTCATGTATTAAGCAAATAATATTCCATAAATAAAACACATGGAAATATATTTGAACCGAGTCAATACATAATGTTTTGAAATTTTTGTAGTATCCTGATAACCTAGTTGTTTGGAATTGCTCTTCAACAACCAAGTGTGTCTTTCGATCCATATGCCACACACAGTAGTCATTCTGTTCGTGTGCAAAAGAAACCATGGACTGTAAATTCTAATTAGAGAGGTGATGTGCAAAAGAAATCATGGACTGGTTTCTATGACTGAATATTGAAAAAAATCTGAGATTAGGCCATGTGGTTCAGAACTTCAGATCTCAAAGTACAGAATCTCCATGATCCATTGTTCAGACTATCAAATACCTACGATTCAGGACACATACTATTCATATCAGAGTTTCCCTTACCTTTGGTTCAGTCTATTAACTAGAGAAACCAATCTAAGCATGGAGCCATGGACAGGTCACGGGAGAGAGCCAGCACGAGGTGAAGCAGAATACAGAATGACAGAAAATCACATCTAATGATTCAGACGTCTGTGAGTGGCCGGAGGATCTGCCGGTGGCAGCGTACTGAACTTGTGGCAGCGGTGGTGTCCACAACACCTTCCCCTCGTGGCCGTCCATGGCGGCTAGAGGATCAGCCGGAGCTGGGCTTCCATGATCAAACGGGATGACCGCTGAGGAGGTGATTGAGGGGTGTGGCACCGGCGCAGGGTGAGACGAGATGGCTACCCCAAGGCGACGGCGCGGGACGACGAGGAACTGGTCGTTCGCGGGAAGAAGAATGGGAAAAGGAGAAGCGCTGCACACGGGATCGTATTAACTGCGTTCCGCCTAAGTTTGTGCGCCTGGCTTCGTTTATTTGTGAAGTTACCGATCTGCTCTCTCTCCTCTTTAATTAGCATGCCAGTTGATGCCACGTCTGATTTTTACCTATGTGGCAGGCTTAGCAACTGTACAAGGTGGAGCATTGGAAGGGGCCTGAACCTTGGTTTACTGAATATTTGCTTGCCCTGTTCAATTTTGCACGCGTTCCGATCTTTGGAGGCATTTTCTAAAATCGCCTCAACATTTGACCATCCGAGGCATTTTCAAAAAGTGCCAGCAAACACCTTTCCCTTCGAGACCATCCGTAGCAATTTTTAAAAGCGCCACATTAGCTCTTTGAAGGCATTTTGTGAGCTTTCCAAGGTATTTAAAAATGCCTCCTAATGGTTACCGTACTATAGTGAGGGGAGGAGGAAAAATGGCCCCGCCGCCACCGACGCCAGCCGGGCGAAGCGCCCTCCGATGGCGGCGAGGAGTAAGGGAGGCGGGGGAGAGGCCTCTGGCGGGCGCCAACTAAGGTTTCCCCCTGGCGGCCCACGGGGCGGACGAGGGGGTCACGAGGAAGTCTACCTGTTCAACCTGCGTGTGGTAATTGTCCCTGCTTCCGTGTGTGTTTTGCGATGGAGCTAAATCTTCGTGTTGAAGCCGCCCAACTATTGGAGGTAATATTGAGTGGAGCAAATGTAATTAGCACTTGGCAGGCATCGGATGCGAGGGACGATAGTCGTCCAACGAGTAAAACGACGTGTTTTTATATAACAATCTAATGATTCATCTTCAACAACGCAAGCATAGCGTAGCGTCGGCCTACCTGCTCTCGTCATCGCTGCACTGACACACTGCCTCCTTAGGCTAGTCATAGAGTGAAAATTTGGGCACGCAGGTCCGGGGGCATACGGACCCTGTGTGGTTAATCTGCGTTAAGATTCGTGAATTAATCTTTGTATTTCATGTATTCACTTGTATAATTATATATCAGTTGACATATATCTGTATTCGCATCATAAAGCTATAGTATTAAATATGTTTCTGTGGATCCGTTTTTGAAGTTACAGATATTTTGATGAACAGTTTCTGTAACAAATGTCTACAAAAACGCAAGACATTTGATGAAAGCGTTTTGTGTTCTTCTCTCCCTGTCTGTTCTTCAAGTAGTATTTGCTTCTCTTCTTAGAACTCTTGTGTTCTAGCAGCACTATTGTAGCCGAGTAGTGATCCAAACTATTCTGTTGTGAATGAGACGGCAACAACCGAAGACAGTAGGAGACATATTTATCGAAAAAGGCTCTCGCCCCGTTTTATATATAAAGCACAGATCAATCATAACCCAAGTACAAGCACACCCCACGACAACACACGCACACACCCAAGGCGGGATACATAGGCGCTGAGCGCAACAACAACACCCCTAACACTACAAGAGCAATCAGTGACTTCCACCGGGAACACACTACCGCGAAGAGATGAAGCCACATATGACGAACCGTGAGCTCCAAGGCGGCGTCTCCAAGAAGGTTACGACGCTAGCGCGCCGCCACCGCCTGACCCGGGGGTCAGAGTTTCCTCTGGAGCGACACGATGACCGGTGAGAACCGCGACGACGCCTTCAAGAAGATAACGCGCTACGCCGCCGCCAGTCATAGGACGAACCGTGAGCTCCAAGGCGGTGCCTCCAAGAAGGTTACGACGCTAGCGCGCCGCCACCGCCTGACCCGGGGGTCAGAGTTTCCTCTGGAGCGACACGATGACCGGTGAGAGCCGCGACGACGCCTTCAAGAAGATAACGCGCTACGCCGCCGCCGATCCGTCCGAGGATAGAACATGTTTTCACCCAGCAAACACTCACCGCCACCGAACGCCACACCCCTGCCACCATGCCGCCCACACGGTCATGGTCACCGGGCAGCACCAAGCCACGGCCTCTGCCCATGAGCACCGCGCTACCACCACCAGGGCCGCCGCCCCGGCATCCAAGACCTTGACACCACCGCACCCGAGACCCGTCGCTACCCCAACCAAAGAGATGAGTTGAAAGGTTGCTCCTTTACACACCCTTGGACGGCCCCCCGCGCCGAGACCCAAAGGGCCGGCCCAAAAAAGGCCTCCACCACCCGTCTTGTTACACCGGGTGCAAGACAAGCTCAGTCATGCTGCCAGGCGCGAGACGAGGTCGTTCCTGCTGCCGGGCGCGAGACGAGCTCGGTCCCGCTGCCCGGCGCGAGACGAACTCGGTCCTGCTGCCGGGCGCGAGACGAGCTCTGTCTCGCAGCCACGGGCGCGAGACGAGCAATGGACCGCAACTGGGAGCGGTCCAGCCCTAAGACGAGGGTAGAGCCCGGACGACGAGGGGAGGAATCGAAGGTCGAAAAAGGCCGCTCACCGACAACCGAAGCCGCTCTCGGAGATGACCAGCCGCCGTCGTGACACGATTCAGACCACCGCCATGAGCCACCACCACGCCGTGGCAGCCCACATCCCCACCGAGACTCCGAGGGACAGCCCCAAACCGCCCACCGACGGCCATGGGCCAGATCCCAGCTGATTTGGCCGACAACCGCCGCCGCCCCCTCCCGGAGACCACCGCCACCACCACCCGCATCGACCGCACGGGCGATGCCACAACCACCACCAGATCTGCAGCCTCCACGCCCGTACAGCTATGCCTCGCCACCAGCGCACCAGCCGGCACGCCTCACCACGCAAGAGGCCGGCCCAGCCTAGCCGGACACCGCCCCCAGCCTGCGCCGCCGCGGCCCGCGACCCTTGTCGCCGGGATCTGACGGGGAAGCCTCGAAGCAGCCAGCCACCTCGCCCGCCCCACGCCCAAGCCCGCGCCTCCAGAACCACGCCCAGGTTAGTCGATGTTGCATGTTTTATATTCTTCCAATGTTTTTGTAAGCACAAGTTGTGCATATGATTCCTGGGTATTTGTTTTTTTTCATAAATTTTTTTGGTGCTTTGACTAGTTTCTTCTGTTTCAAGAAGTTAGATCTTTGGCTTACGCAATCTTGTTGGTAAGGAAAATTGTGGGACTGGATCTTAGAACAAAAATAATAATGTAGGTATTTAGCATACAAACATAGGATATGATTGTAAGTATCAAAAATTAAAAGTCAGAAACTCAGGAAATAGCCTAGTTACGGACGATGGAACTTAGGGCACTGTTTTTGTTAGGGAAACTGAAACTTACATCACATCTAGTGTCTTGTACCGTTAGAAGAATTTGGATCACGCTGTTATTAAATATTTGTAGAACGAAAATTACGATATGGATTATTATATCAAAAATAAAAACACATGTACTCAGATATGTATATAAAGGTAAGTTAAGTTTGTGGAAAATAGTTAGTGAACTTAACATGAAGGTTACATACAAAAATAGAATTACATTATGAACTTGACTTCTGAAACTTTAATTTATTTATAAATATACTACATAAAATTTGACAGACTTGAATGACTGATAGTTCGATGCGAAATCAAATGTATGCATTAGGAGAGTGGCGTTTTGGCACAAATTTTCAACTTATATTATGCAGTGGTATAGTTGCAGATGAATGTATTTGTCAAGTGACTTGGATGTGTAAATAATCTATTTATTGAATGTTATTTCCATAATGTATAATCTTGATTTGTGCATTACTAATCTTTATGTTAACAAAGGGTTGATTGAATTAAAAATGTTATTAAGAAAAATATGTGTGTTAACATATTTATTAATGTTATATGCTTTGATTATGTAACATTAATGGTATATTCACTTCTTTTATGTTCTGGTGATAAAATATGTTGTATAAGTCAAGTTATTCAGCAAGTGGCACATCAAAATCTAAAATATTATTATTACTCTGAAGAAGATGACTCAAGCGGAGAAAATGATGATGAAAAGCGTAACTCTGGATCTAGATCGAAGGTAGAACATTGTCGTGTTGTTTTGAATAGATTTACGGAATACAAGAAATTTATGCTCTGTAAAATCAAACTTGATGAGTTGTTGAACTTTCCTACGATTAAAAATGCTAACCTTAAATTTAGTACAAATGTCAAGGACCATTGCATTAAGATGTCTAAAGTTGCATGGTTACAAAATAAGACCCTTCTGGATTAATATGGTCTATTTAGGACAAATAATGCATTTTTTTAGTTATTTAGTAGATATAAATCAAATTTGAGCTGCATGTGCATTAAAAATGGCCTAAAAATGGTGAAAACATACTTAAGTTTTTGAGTATGTATTTAGTTCATATATACAAGTAGCAACTACATATTCATTAGTTTGATATGCAGTGCACGTGCATCGAGTCCGTCTTCACTTTCTAAACAACATACATCACAGACTTTTCAAATATCTTTAAAATTTAAACCGCATACTATACATGTCATGTCACAACACCATGCAAAGTTTCAGACAACAATACATTTTCCTGAAAATTCATTGTTTCAATTCATGTTTGAATTTTCACATATACATATTGGAAAGTATCAAACTTTTTTTGGTAAGACCTATAGTACATGCTAACTACCTTATTTAGGATCTTTCTTCCAATCTTTGAATTTTTATATGTACTTTCAGTTTTAATTTGCGTTACATCCAATTAAATACAAAACTATTAATAAAATGTCTGAAATATAGCCATGGTTAAAAAATAGCACACTAAAATAAATAAAAATATTCAAAACTAAAATACCTATAGTTTACCAGTGGGATCCTCTAAGCACTGTCACTGGTAATGCTTGCCCCACGGCTAATGTCGGTCAAATCAATGGCCATATTGCCATTGCGGGCAACCTGAAGGGACCACCACTATTATTGTAAATATCAATGATGACCCCTGAAAAAAGTCAACGATGCACTGTTTTTGTGACACCCCATTGGTAATTTTGTGCCACGGATAAACTAACCTATATTACCAATTGCAGGCATGTATTTGCACCCGCTACTGAAATCGGGCCAGATTACCATTGGTAGATCCCTGTGCCTACCTATCACTAATAAAATAGTTTTCAAATAGTTCTATATCGGGTTAAGTTCCAATAGCATTAAGAGCAACTCTAGCAGACCCCGTAAAAATTCGACCCGCAAAATTTGTTTACGGTTTCACGAACATCTCGTTTGCGGGTCGAAAACATGCGTCGCAGATCAGATACCGCAACTAAACCTGCATAATTTGAAAAAACGCTTTCGCGGGAGAAATTGCACCAACATAGTTCATCACATCACATACTTCATAGTTCATACACACATAGATCATACTAAATGCTACGTTAACTAGTAGTAGAGGGGGTCGGATCTGACGACGGCGAGGTCGCGACAAAATGGATGACGCCGTGGAGGCCGAGCGACGCTCAATCCTCCTCGCCGGAGCTGACAAGGTCGCTGTACTTCGCCGCCTGCGACCGCCTGCTGCCGAGCGACCGAATGCGGCGCCACTCCTCTGCCTTGTCGTTGGCGGCGACCGCCTGCTGCCACTGGAGGGCTTCAAGCTCCTCGGCGTGGCGCAGGCGCTCCGCCTCCTCGCGCATGCTCCACTCGGCGATGGCGACGGCGACGGTGTCGACGTCCGCGACGTAGTCTTCGGGCCCGACGACTCCGCGACGGCCGAGCGGAGCGGGCTCCTTGGGCTCCTCCTTCACCGGGACGAAGGCGAACGGCGCCGGCGGCTCCTCCTCCTCCTCGTCATCGTCGTCCGACCACTCCCTCTTCACGGGGAGGAAGCCCGCGCCGGAGGATGAGGAGGATCCGACATAGGAAGATCTCGCGGAGGAGAAAGACGCGCTACGGCGGTCGTACTCCTCCGTCTCGCGGCGGCTGAAGCTCGGCGGCGGCGACATCCCGTGGTTGGTCCACCTCCGGGCGCCGCGCTTCCTCGCGCCATCCTCCCGGACGCGCCGCTCACGCTCCGGGTCGCTCTCACGGCCGGATCTGCTGCCGGAGCCGCGTCCGGAGCTCCACATTCGGCCCCACATGGCGGCTGGAGGCGGGGCGGGTGGTCGCCGGTGGCGAGAAATTGCGGAGGAGGGGAGGGGAATCGTGTGGCTTGCGGCGGCGGAGGGATAGGGTTTGGACCCGCAAAAGGGTCGCGGAACCGCAGTTATACTGCTCGGTGTGTGCGGTTTGCGGGTTGCGGCAAAAGTTTTTGTGGGCCGGGCAAGTATGCGGGCTCTGGTCTGGCCGAAAAATTGGGCCTAGCCCGCATACTCGCCGGAATTTTTGCGGGCCGGACGTTTTGCGGGGTCTGCTAGAGTTGCTCTAACAGCTATTGCGAAAACATAACCGGCCGTAGAAAACAGGCGCACACCCTCGCCTCAGAGCAACTCTAGCAGACCCCGCAAAAAGCCCCGACCCGCAAAATAACTGTCAAAATGCGGGTCGGCGCGAAAAATCCCGCCCGAACATACTCCGCAAAGGCGGCCGACCCGCAAAAAATTTTGAGGGGCGCGGCAAAATCTTGACCCCGACCCGCGAATACGAGGGTTTCACCGCTGCGATGCCCTGCATATAAGCGAAGCGGTTGGTGGGGGACATTTCAGCCCGCGCTTTCCCCACCAACCACCTTCCATCTCCCTCTCGCCCCGTCGTTCCGGCGAAAGCAGCCGGCGGGAGCACGCCGAAAGGCCGCCACACGCACGAGGCCTCGCCTCTCCATCCTCCTCCTGCGTCGGCGGGCCGGAAAGTTGCGGATCCGCGACCCTTCATCGCGGGCCGCCGATGGCTGCGCCAAGCGATGGAATGGTCGCGGAGTATCTCCCGCAGCCCCTGCAGACGGTGTACGTGCACTTGCGGTAGCTCATTTTGATAGCCTATTGTTTGATTCAATTGCGATAGCTCATTTCGAACATGCTTATTCATGTGTGTAGGAAGATGGATGTTCATTTTGATTTTGGGAAGGCCAATACATTGATTTATTGTTAGAAATGCATTATGTTTGATCAAATTCAGGTAATTTAGGTTTTTCGGGCCGGGAGTAGCTGCGCCAGATTAGACCCCGCAGGGAACGCACAAACCATTAGGCCATCTCACCACTACTGCAAAGTTACTTTTTTTTTCTTTTATTTATTTTTGTCACATTCACGAAGCCCTGGTTTTAGGAAGCTTCCACAAGCTCCTCAAACCGGGTTTTCCCTGTTCGCGATTCAGTTCACAGACGATTTAATTTGATTTTCCTTTTATCCTTCTTCACATAACATTTTTGGGTTTATTTTTTGGCTTTTTTCTTCTTGCTTTTTCTAAAAAAATTGTGATTTTTTGAAATCGATGAACTTTTTCTTCAAATTGATGATTTTTTTTCAAATTTGATGAACTTTTTTTAAAATCGACGAACTTTTCTTTAAAATTGATGAACTTTTTTCAAATTTGATGCTTTTTCAAAGTCGGTGAACTTTTTCTTCAAAACACATGATTTTTTTTATTTCACAGTTGATTGTCGACCAGTCAGTTGTTGACTGGTCAACCATTGACCGCTTGGCTTTTTTGAAAATGGATCTGAAATTTTTGTAAAAAATAAAAAAAAGTCTTGGACTTGTAAAAAGTCTATAAATTTTAGAATATGTTATTTTTTTGTGTGAAAACTTTCAATTTATTCATCCCTAAGTATGATAGTACAACGAACACTAAAAATAATAAATATTATATCCAGATCCATAAATCACCTAGCGACAATTATAAGCACCAAAGCAAACCGAAGGTGTGACACTAAAAAAGAAACCAAAGTTACAGCAGTGGTAGCTAAGCCTTGTTGTTATCGACTGAATGTGCAGTCTAATTAGTTTGTCTAATTGTTATCGCTAAAAGACAACAAACAAGTCAAAGAAAAATTTGCCAAAGCCAACAAGTCATTCCGATCTCTGAATTCAATAAGAAAAATAGGGCTGAAAATGATAGAACGGTCCAGCTCACCAATCATCCTAGAAAGTGCCAGGAGAAGCGGCGCAAGGTGTCCCATGGACCTCTCTGGAAGAAGATCGGACGCCAACTGAACCAGCACACGGGGGCAGGGCAGCTCTCTCTCGACCCTTCTTTATTTTCTTTAACGTCAGCTTCTCTGCACTTAGACTGATACAGAAGGGGATGAAAGAACAGATATCCAGGCGAACAAAAGGAGAAGATCAAGCGATCAGCAGCAAAACTAGGCTTGAGAAGGGGAACAAGCGGTGCTATTGGACCTCTGATCATTCCTCTCCTCGCGAAGAGTCCACCGCGCTAGCAGATAAAGTGTCGACCCTTCTCTGCAGGTAAGGAAAATCACATTATCAGTTCGTGGTTTGCAGCTGTAGATGCTTGTTGCCTCCTCATGGTTCCTAGGCTCTTTACATCTTAGTTTGGTGCGTCTGATGCTATTCGTTTCCACTTCATCAGCCGCCGCTAGCCTTGGAGTCCAGTACAGAGGCAAACAGAAATCAGCAATATCTGTTTTGAGAGTTCTTCACACATTGTCCGTGGATAATTCTGTTTTTAGAATCGCTTTGTTCCTCCAGAATTGCTCTTAGTAGGGAATTTTAGTTCTGTCGTGATCAGGCTTGTTACTGTTAATTTGGCCTAGCCAGTGAACGTTCGCTGTGGGACATGACAATTGCGAATGTTTTTTATGCCAAATTCTATGAAAGCACATGACAATTTCTGGCAAATAGAGGATTTTACTGAGAAAATTGCCCTGTTCGCTGGAAAGAACTGACATGCTCCCAACACATAAGTTGTTGAAAAATGTTCGTTTTGCCATGCACCCCAGCGAACGTTCGCTGAATAATATATTTTTTTTTTTACACATGATTTTAACTTTTTGGCACACAACACGACTGCCCTGTGCCCTCACATGGAAAGGGTGTTGAGTACTCAATGATGCCTTATATCCCAAGATGGGTCTTAGAAGCAGTAATACAACTTCATTTTTGTATGTCTCTTTCGCTTCATTCAAGATATGGGGATTCCATCCGATTCTGTAAGTTAAGGCCTCCTTTGGTTCATAGGGTAGGAAAATTATAGGAACAAAAAAGTCATAGGAAATGAGATGGCATGCATCTCAAACCCTATGAGTAGGAATAGGAAAGGAGATGTCCTTTGTTTCACATCATAGGATTTTTTCCATTGAATCTAGGCTAATGTTTATTTTCCTATGAAATGTGGAGGATAGGAAGATTTCCTCCATAGGACTAGGATTTCATTCCTACAAACCAAAGAGCTCTATAGGAATTTTTCCTATAAAAATTCTACCCTATGAAATTCATACAAAATTCCTCCAAACCAAAGGAGGCCTAAGGGAAAAAAATTGAAAATGTTTCAGCAAAATCATATTTCTTGATTTATTTTTCTCAAAAAATCTGATATTTAGTTTTTTATCTTATATGCATGTTTTTTTAGGGTATATATTATATGCAAGTACTACTCTAGACATCATGGTCTTGTGTTTGATTCATGACTTTGGCAATTTGTACTTGTCAAATTGATGACCCCCCATGTCGGCGAAAGAAAAATCGGTATAAAGAACTTGGTATACTATAGTTTGGTTGCTGGGAGGAATAACTTGGTATACTAATCGGTATAAAAATCAGTATAAAGTTACCACCACACCAAAATAGTGCTTCAGTCTCTAGGGAGATAAGTGTAACTTTGTTTTTGAGAAACACACTACAGACACAAATGCTCACATACGCGCACGCACACCCTACCTCAACCCTACACCTATGAGTAACTCGAAGAGATTGAGCCAACAGATCTTAGATTGACGAAGTTGTTGCATACATCTCGTAGTTGAGACTTGAGAGGCATGTCATGCTATACCATTGAAAGAATAGTTTCAAAGAGGCTAGAAAAAAGAAATCAAAGAAAATGCAACCATCCATGTCAAGTCTAGGACTTGAATCTGGGTGGGCAGGTCTCACGACAAGGAACCTAGCCATATGAGCTAAGCTTAGTTCGTAGTTAAGTGCAAACTTTTGTGTAACAATGTGTTGCTTAGATATCATCAACCTCCTACTGGCCGTAATGTTGGCGATGTATTTTCATGTTTACTTAAATACTAACATTTTTATTTTGTTTAGATTATTTGGGTGCACATAAATATGCTGTTAAATATGTAGTTGTTCTCCCTACTGCCATTATATTCAATTGAAATATTTTCTGCTGCACTCATCCCTAAAGGAATGTAGTTGGAACATAAATTCCCTTTAATTATTTTTGTGTTCTACTTGTAACTTTGTGCTCCCTCCGTTTTTATTTACTCCGCATATTAGAGTTGATTGAACTCAAACTTCCTAAAGTCTGACCAAGTTTATGGAAAAGAATATAAATACCATAACAAATCTATATGATGTGGAAGTGCATTCAGTAATGAATTTAATGGTATTGATTTGTTATTGTATATGTTAATATTTTTGTCTATAAATTTTGTCAAAATTTACAAAGCTAATATGCGGAGTAAATAAAAACGGAGGGAGTATGAGATATTTATAATGTAAGATTTGTTTGATGGATTAACTTCAATCTAACCCAAACATGTCCACAATTGTTGTCTGACAGATCACTTCTGACTTGCATATTGAAATGATGGATGAGCTGCGGCCTCCATCTGTGGTCCAGAAGCTCCATGGACAGTCCATGTTGTTCAAAGAAATATCTTCTTCTGCCATGAGAAGTCATGTAGTTAACAATGCACATTATGCGCGCAATTTCTCTGTGACAAAATACCATCAGACGAATGGAAGTATTGGGCATTTGCCTCGCAATACAGCATCCCCGATCCGCGCCCCCGCGCCCGAAGAGAAGGGTTTTTCTGGATTCATGATTGATTTTCTAATGGGTGGAGTTTCTGCCGCCGTCTCCAAAACGGCGGCTGCTCCGATTGAGCGTGTTAAGCTCTTGATTCAGAACCAAGATGAAATGATCAAGAGTGGTAGGCTTTCTCATCCTTACAAAAGTATCGGCGATTGCTTCACCCGCACAGTAAAAGATGAGGGTGTGGTTGCACTCTGGAGGGGAAACACGGCCAATGTTATCCGTTACTTCCCGACTCAGGTGCTGCATCCTATACATCCTACCCTTAGTTTCTTTTTTGCATTTTTCTTTTCATGAAAATGGACTGAATGATTTCCACCATTGCTTCAGGCCTTAAACTTTGCCTTCAAGGACCATTTTAAGCGAATGTTCAACTTTAAAAAGGACAAGGATGGGTACTGGAAGTGGTTCTTCGGCAACATAGCTTCTGGAGGAGCAGCCGGTGCTTCTTCTCTGTTGTTTGTGTATTCTCTGGATTACGCTCGTACTCGTCTTGCCAATGATGCCAAGGCTGCAAAGGTGGGTGGCCAGAGGCAGTTCGACGGCATCGTAGATGTCTATCGCAAGACCCTCGCTAGCGACGGTGTCCGTGGCTTGTACCGTGGGTTCAACGTGTCTTGTGTGGGCATCATCGTTTATCGAGGTCTTTACTTCGGAATGTACGACTCTCTCAAGCCGGCGGTTCTCGTTGGTTCTCTTGAGGTTAGTAACCATACCTTTTTTTTTCCTGTAAATTCCTTGGCGTGTTCTTTCTATGGTACACTACATTGCATTAGAACTGCTTGCAGTTGCAGTGATCATATCATATACTTCACTCTACATTTTTCACTGATATCATATTTCTTCACTATGCATATTCTGCAGGACAACTTGCTTGCCAGTTTCCTCCTTGGCTGGGGTGTAACGATGGGTGCTGGGCTTGCCTCGTATCCTATTGATACCGTGCGCCGCCGTATGATGATGACATCCGGTGAGTCCGTGAAGTATAAGAACTCAATGGATGCTTTCAAGAAGATCATCGCCGAGGAGGGCCCCAAGTCCCTCTTCAAGGGTGCCGGCGCCAACATCCTTCGCGCTGTTGCGGGTGCTGGTGTCCTTGCGGTGTATGACAAGCTCCAGGTGGTCGTCTTTGGCAAGAAGTATGGGTCCGGTGGTGGCTAAGTATGGATGCTGTAGGGCTAAATTTTGTGCGATGGTGTAGCGATGCTTTTGAACTAAATAAAACCGGCCATGCATATGGACATATCTTGTACTAGATCGTCCTATTTCGGCACCACCGATGCTCTCCGGTTGATCTGTTCTTTCCTTGCTGCAAACACGAAACATAACACAAAGCGACAAGAGAAATAAGACATCAACTGATCAAACGAACAAACCCACTAGCAGAGTATGAGACTAGTTTGCAGCATCATGTCGCTCTAACAGTGATGGATGGAGGAATGAATGAAACCTACTTTTTGAAGATTTGGTTCGAAAACAACAAAGCCATTGATCAGCGCTCAATTAAACCAAATCCAATTCCAGTTCTTCAATATTGGTATCAGTTGCGGCACAAAAAAAATATTGGTAGCAGTCATCTGTTCTCCACTTAACTGTACTGGGCATCTGTTTCTGTTTTTCAGTTAAGTGTACGGGTCAAACGGTTTCAACTCACGAAGGCGAAGATTTGGCATCTAACGGTCAATGTTTGTGCATACCTTTTCACCTAGTCATCCAACGGCCCAGAATTCAGACAGTTAAAATCACCTGGCCTGCCCAACACTGATTCAGTTACATGAAACCCTATTTGACTTTTTCTTTTGTTTGGAAAACTTGCGACTAATGTAAAAACCATAAAAATTAGATAAGGATAATTTCCAACAGCGTTACTCGTGGCACAAAACATTAATTAAAATAATAGCAACATCTGACATTTAATTTTTATTTCAGCAAATAGTATTTAGCCATGTACAACATTTGTTCTCTTAACCTTCATATAGTTTGAAAATTTACAATTGAGCCGTTATTCTCATTTTCTTACACACAAAGTGAATGCCAACTAAGAGCATATCCAGCCCTCCCCCCTAGTG
>NC_057813.1:138454396-138534050 GCF_018294505.1 Triticum aestivum
TTTCCTTCCGCCGGTGCTTGGATTTTCTCCCAGTCGCGCCCCCAGGGACCCAATTTTTGCCGGATTGGGCATAAATTTCAGCCGGCGTTCCCAGGCCGAACCCAGCGCACCGTGGGGCGGTTGGGGGCTTCGGCCAAAGGAAAAGGCGCGTGACCCAGCTCTGTCGGCGAGCCAGCAACCCTCTCGCGCGACAAAGTATCGCCTTCGCCGCCATGTCGCTGCCGGCAGCACTCCTCTGCCCTCCGCCGCAAACCTGCCACTAGAAAGTGCAGCTCCGCCGCCAGAAAGGAAAGCCTTCGCCGTGCCAACCTCCACCTCCCTACTGGCCGAGATTTCACGGTGGCTCGGCGTCGCAGGAAGCTTCCCGACCACCACGCCCAGGAGGTGTTCGGCGATTTTCCTTTTCGGCCATGGACTACGATGACGAGGAGATGTTCGCGGCTCTAATGGAAGACGAAGCCTAGGTTGCCGCCGACGAGGAAGAGCACTTGATGATCCTTGCCTCTCTGGACGGCCTGTTCGCGCGGAATGCAAAGCCGCGGCGAGGTGGCTCGGCGCCAGGGCGCCGCAAGAGCAAGACAAGGCAGCGGATGGAGGGCTACTGCATGCTCTACGCCGATTACTTCACTGATGATCCATTACATGGCGAGACAGTATTTCGACGCCGTTTCAGGATGAACTGGAAGCTCTTCCTCAAGATTGTGCATGCCATCCGGGAGTTCGACAGCTACTTCATTTGCAAGAAGGATTGCACTGGCATGGTAGGATTTTCCTCACTCTAGAAGTGCACGCTTGCTATGAGGATGCTTGCATATGGAGCTCCCGGTGATACACAGGATGACTATCTACGCATGGCTGAGTCCATCGCCATTGAGTGTGTGTACAAATTTTGCAGGGTAGTGGTGACAGTGTTTGGACCAAAATACTTGCGATCACCCAATGCTGAAGACACTGCTTGAATCCTAGCCATGAATGAAGCAAGAGGATTCCCTGGGGTGCTTGGAAGCATTGACTGCATGCATTGGGCATGAAAGAACTGTCAATTTGCATGACAGGGGATGTACAAAGGCACGAAGGGAGCTTGCAGTGTGATGCTTGAGGCAGTGGCTACACATGACCTCTGGATTTGGCACTCCTTCTTTGGCATAGAAGGAACTCATAATGACATGAACGTCCTGCAGTGCTCGAATGTCCTCGCCAAGCTTGTTGAAGGTCATGCTTCCCCGTGAACTTCGAGATCAATGGGCGCCACTACAACAAGGGATACTACCTGACAGATGGTATCTATCCAAGATGGTCAACATTTGTTAAGACTATCTCAAACCCCGTTGTAGGCAAAAAATCTTGGTCTGCTCAGTGCTAGGAGGCTTGCAGGAAGGATGTCGAGCGGGCACTTGGTGTGCTCCAAGCTCGATTTGCTATTGTCCGGTACCCCACTCTAACCTGGTTGAAATCTCATATGTGGGAAGTGATGAATGTCTGTGTGATCTTGCACAACATGATCATTGAGAGGGAGCGGGAGGAGCTAGTGATTGACACTGAACCATATTTCAGGCAGGGTCCTCTTGCAGCTGTTGATCACCAGGCGCCGGCACCATGGGCTGCCTTCCTCGCTATGCGTCAAGAGATCTGAGACCCACAGGTGCATCACGAACTGCAACACGATCTGGTGGAACACTTGTGGAGGCTCAAGGACAACGTCTAGTTTGATGTGTTTTAATTTATGTTCAAAACTTGTTAAATTACGAGCTTGCTTTGTTGAATATTTGCTTTGTATTGATTTTTATGAAGAACTATGTGACAAAAAATATGTTTTATGTACATTTGTGTCAATTTTATTGCTGAAAATCGCCGGCTGGGGTGACGAAGTTGGGGGCACGGCTGGGAACTGGTGCCCCCACGCCGAAATTTAGCGTCGGCACCCCCCAAGCGGCACTATTTTAGCTCCAAAAGGCGGCCTGGGGGGCCCACGGCTGGAGATGCTCTAATGGCCAGCCAAGAAAATTACACTTGTTCTAGTACATCTCACAAAGAGACAAGTGGAGGCATGCATGCGAGCCAAACCACGCATGCAGGCCACATGTACTCCCTTCCCAAACCGACATAGCCATTCACCCAACTATAAATACCACCATCTCTTTAGTGTGTACCTTTCTACCCTTTTCTCTCTCTCTCTCTCTCTCTCTCTCTCTCTCTCACACACACACACACACACACACACACACACACACACACACTCATATGCTAGAGTAACCCCACCATCCGCGAAAATCCAACTCGGTGTATGGGCTCATCTGCTCCTTAGCTATAGTAAATTCAAAAAAGATACTAGAAAAATTCCAAAAAAATCTGAATTTTTTTGTATGGAAGATGTTCTCTGCGTTATGTCCCTGCAAAATTTCATCCCGTTTGTACATCTGAGGAGCTCGTGCCAAAAAAGAGAAAATCGGTCCAAACAATGCGTGAACAGTAACCTTACCCACATAGCCGAATTTTCTCTTTTTTGTCGCGCGCTCCTCGAATGTCCAAACTCCGCCAATTTTTGTATGAACATCAGGCACATGAGCATCTTGCTTGCAAAAAAAATCAGGATTTTTTTGAATTTTTTTAATTTTTAATATTTTTTTTTGCCCGGGCTCATCTGAGCCCGGGAGCAGAAACGCCGCTCCACCATCCGCCTTTTCACCTTCTGTCATTGTTGTCCTTCACTACTGTGCTGCTCTTTCGGTTGCATGTGTTGCCACCAGGTACTAATCAAGTACTTTGTTTTGTTAGCCCTCCTTGCGTGATGTCTTATCTATCTTCACCTCCGTTTGAATCAGACTATAAGCATCTAATTTATGTCTCTAGTTACTCTATAAAAAAAGAATGATGGTTAGTGAAAGAAAACACACAAATTAGATGAAGGTGAATATATACATTTCAGTTTGGTGATGCATGTATAGCTGAATCATGCTAAGAATTAAATCCCATATTAATTTGCTAAGGTTTGCATAAAGTCAATTGTCCTGCGCATGCTATCTTGTCATGTGTATGCTTTTTATAAAAAAGGAGTTTGCCCCGGCCTCTGCATCAGAAAGATGCATACGGCCAAATTATTGATATCAAAAGGTCCAACATAGGTATCGAAGTCTCAAACAAAAAGGAACAAATGCTCAAAAAGAATACGAAAGCAAAAAAAACAGGACAACCACAACCGGCAGGAAAGACAACAGATAGAAAACTAAACACCTATCCTATTACATGACCGCAATCCAAACCGGTTGAAGATAGCCCGTGCTACCGTCTCCCATCGGATAGATCCAGTAACCAAATGATCCCTGGCCTCCGTCGGAGTGAGTAGCGACCACATACGGATGAGCGTAGTGCCCCTGAAGACAACCTGCAGGAAATGAATATTTGTTGTTCTGTTAAAAACCAAGTCATTTCTGCAGTTCCAAACTGCCCATAAAGCACATACTCCTACACGGATATGCTTCGTTGTTTCTGCGTCTATCCCATCTAGCCACGTCCCAAATAACGTGTTGATGGAATTCGGAGGAGTTATATTAAAAGCTATGTGGACCGACCTCCACAAAATCTTTGCCAAAGGGCAGTCAAGAAAGAGGTGTTTGATTGATTCATCACTATCACAAAAACTGCATCTTTTAGATCCAGTCCAGTTGCGCTTCGCCAAATTGTCCTTAGTTAGGATGACCTATTTGTGGACAAACCACATAAACACTTTGATTTTTAAAGGCATTTTGACTTTCCACACATGTTTCGAACTAGGAATAACGCTAGCATTGATAATATCCAAATACATGGATTTAACCGAAAACTCTCCATTCTTAGCTAGTCTCCAGCGTAACTGATCTAGCTGTTGAGAAAGTTGGACATCCATCAACCTTCTCACAAGATGGAGCCAAGCTTCCCAACGGTTTCCCACTAGCGTCCTCTTGAATTGAATATTAAGAGGATTAGACTGTATTACTGTTGCAACGTAAGCATCTCTTCGCTGAACAATATTATAGAGAGAAGGATATTGGGTTGCAAAGGGCGTCTCCCCTAGCCAAGTATCCTCCCAGAATCTTTTGGAAGTACCATTTCCAACTACAAATTTTGTCCTGTTAAAAAAGACTGATTTCACTCGCATCAGTCCCTTCCAAAAAGGTGAATCAGTCGGTCTTACTGTCACCTGGGACAAGGTTTTGGACTGAAGGTACTTATTACAAAGAATCTGGGCCCATGTGGCATCCGTCTCTACAGATAATTATACAGCCACTTGCTGAGAAGACATCTGTTCTTCACCTCTAAATTTTCAATGCCTAGACCCCCTTGGTCTTTCTGCCTACAATGATATCCCACTTAGCGAGTCTGTTTTACTTCATTGCTCTGCCAGAAGAAGCGCGATCGATAGAAATCTAACCTTTTCCGTACTCCAACTGGTACTTTGAAAAAGGACAATAGAAACATAGGCATACTTGTGAGAACTAAATTAATCAGAATCAATCGTCCTCCGTATGACATAAGCTTGCCCTTCTAGCAGCATAGTTTTTTTAAAATCGATCTTTAATGCTCTTCCACTCCTTGTTGGAAAAGCTTGCGATGGTGGATTGGTATTCCCAAATATGTGAAGGGTAACGACCCCAATTTGCACCCGAACAATTCCTTGTAAGCTTGTTGTTATTCTTTGGCTCTTCCAAAGCAGAACAATTCACTTTTGTGGAAGTTAATCTTTAACCCCGATAATTGTTCAAACAGGCACAAAACCAACTTCAAGTTTCTAGCTTTAGCCAAATCATGCTTCATAAAGATGATAGTATCATCAGCATACTATAGGATAGACACTCCCCCGTCAACTAAATGCGGAACAAGGCCACCTACCTGGCCATTATCCTTAGCCCTTCCTATTAGGATTAGCAACACGTCAACGACTATGTTGAACAGAATCGGCGACATCCGATCTCCTTGTCTCAGACCCTTGTGTGTCTGGAAATAATGACCTATGTCATCATTTACCCTGATTCCAACACTCCTTTTTTGCGTGAAAGAATCTACCTGGTCTCTCCAGGCCTGATCAAATCCTTTCATATGCAAAGCCTGCTGAAGAAATGGCCATTTTACCTTGTCGTACGCTTTCTCAAAATCCACTTTGAAAACCACCCCATCTAGTTTTTTCGTGTGGATTTCATGGAGCGTTTCATGCAGAACCACAACCCCTTCTAGGATGTTTCTGTCCGACATGAAAGCAGTTTGAGACGGCTGCACCACAGAATGCGCAATCTGCGTAAGCCTATTAGTCCCAAATTTGGTGAAGATTTTAAAGCTAACATTAAGAAGACAGATTAGCCTAAAATGCTCAATTCTCATAGCCTCTGTTTTCTTAGGAAGCAAAGTAATTGTACAGAAGTTCAAGTGAAATAGCTGTAACTGTTCCAAAAAAAGATCCTGGAACATCGGGAGCAAGACCCCTTAATGATGTGCCAGCACTTTTTATAAAACTTCGCGGGAAAACCATCCGGTCCTGGAGCTTTATTATTTTTCATTTGGGAAATTGCTTCAAACACCTCTTTCTCTGAAAATTGGGCTGTCAAAATCTCGTTCTCCTCTGCTGCGAGCTGAGGAACATCCTCAACCCTCGACTCATCCAAGGATACAAAATTATCCTCGGGAGGCCCAAACAACTGCTTATAGTAATCGGAGATATATACCTTTAGGTTCTCCTACCCTAAAATCGTCTCCTCATCTTGCTCAAGCTGAAAGATTCTCTTCTTTTGATGCTTTCCATTCGCAATCATGTGGAAGAATTGTGTGTTATCATCCCCTTGGACGATTTTGCGAACTTTAGCTCGCAGTGCCCACTTCAATTCCTCCTCACGAAGCAGTTCTTTCAGTCGTAATTCCGCCTCCACTTTAGTTTCCAGCTCTCTGGTATCTAAAATGGAGAACTCAACCTTTAAATCTAGGGATTGAATAAGTAAAAGGAGCCTTTCCTTCTCAACCGTATATATCCCACTCGGGTGTTTAGCCCAACCCCGTAAGAATTGTCTCAAATGCCTAATCTTATTCTGTCATCTCTCAACATTCGTTCTCCCTCCTGAATCTTTAACCCATTTTCTTGCTATTAGATCCAGGAACCCTTCTCTTTCAAACCATGCTGATTTTAAAGAGAACATACTCTTGTTCCCCACATGCGTTGCCTCTCCCGAGTCAACCAACAATGGGGTATGATCGGAGATCGCACGAGAGAGCGCATGGACCGTCACTACGGGAAACTTCTGTTCCCATTCGACCTCGCTAGGACCCGGTCCAGCTTCTCAAACGTCGGGATTGGTAATGTATTGGCCCATGTGAACTTTCTACCAGAAAGCTCAATCTCTCGAAGGTCTAAACTTTCAATAATTGTATTAAACATAAACGACCATTGCCGTCAAAGTTATCATTGTTTTTTTCCTCTCGTCTACGGATAATGTTAAAATCACCTCCAATCAGGATTGGGAGCTACTCGTTACCACAAACACGGACTAAATCCACCAAAAAAATCTGGTTTGAGTTCAGGCTGCGCGGCACCATACACCGCCACCAAAGCCCAATTAAACCCATCGGCCTTCGACCGTACCTGAAACTTAACCGCAAAGTCTCCCAATACAACATTCCAAACTTCCAACGAGTCGCATTTAACCCCAAGTAAAATCCCATCAGATCTTCCTCTTGGAGATAGACAATGCCAATCGAACTCAACCCCTCCCGATAGAGTACTAAGGAACTGGGGGGTGAAATTGTCCCTCCCAGTTTCAGACAGGGCAATAAAATCCAATTTGTGTTCTATAGAAGCATCCACTAGAAACCTTCTTTTAGCCAAGTCCTTAAGACCTCTGCTATTCCAAAAAAATCCTTTCATATTTCATCATGAATTTTTTTAGTGGTTCGGATCCTACACTTCTACGCACGGCCGAAGCCGGATAAATCCTATGATTCCACTTGCGTTTAGGCTTGTTTTGGTCCTCTACCCGGTCCTCACAAGCGAGGTTAGTTGACGTATCCACCTGGGAATCTGAAGTGAAATCCCTTGGGGAAGTAGAATATTCATCCTCCTCCTCAGTCTCGGGAAGAAAGGGTGCCAGATCCGCACAAAAGCTATCAAGCACATTAAACCCCAAAGCATCTACATCTGAATCGTTCATAGGTTTGACAGCCGCTAGGTTTCTAATCATCTCTAAAGCGCACTCTGCTTCAAGATCCAAGATATCATTAACAGACTTAGACACTTCAAAATCATTACTACCCAGAGAAACTCCCAACTGATTTGCATTATGAATAATCTCATTATTAGAAAAATGCAAGATAGAATTGGAAGTGTTGACTGACATACTAGTAGTGACCTCAATATCATGAAGCTTGGCTGCCCGCATGGTGCATCGTAGCTGCATGTCATCAACACCCGGCTGATCCTTGAGGCAACAACTCATCCATTGACCTTAGGATACAGGATCCGGAATCCCTCCAAAAGCGATGATATCGTCCCGCGTGGCCCTGTTCGGGGTAGGGCCTCCTGCCCGACCCCAACAGGGCTCAACTGAGCTGAACCAGCCGAAGAGCTGCCCTACGTCGTCTGCAGAACCGGCGAAGCTCCCCTAGCCATCACCGCAACAGAGCTCGGCGTGCCCGGCGATCTCAGTCCAAGACTGCCACCCGGGGCCCGAGCAGGGCCGCCCCCTCCAGGGACGGCCAAGGAGAGGTAGGGGTGAAGGCCACCTGCCCACGCCCCCCTCCCAATCCGGTGCCTCCTCCAGCGTGCGGCGCGTCCACCAAGGGAGAAGTAGGGGCGGGGCCACCTGCCCACGCCCTCCTCCCGATCCGACACCTCCAGCAGCGTGAAGTACGTCCGCAGCGACACACTTCATCATCGGACTCATCGTCCGCGGAGAAGCACCATCTAGATCAAGGGCAGCGGGAGAACGGAGGGCCCCCTGCCCATGATCCTCCCCGCCCTCGAAGCGAAGCTCTGTAGTCCGACCAAGCTCCGTCCCTGGAAACACCATAGTCTCAGAGTCCGTCCCCGGAGCTGTAGGTATTGTCGATAACACACTGCCAGAAATCAACATCGGTGGTAACTCAAGTTCCACCGGACCGTCCGTCTCCACCCGGTTACTCCATAGCCGACTAGGCGCCGAACCCGCACCAAAAGACCCAAATCGAAGTGAGTTCATCGGAGTCAAGGAACCATACGGTCCCTTAGCAGATTTATCAGCCTTATCGGACAGCGAAGCTGGCCCCTTAGCCGTCTCCCATGATGTGCTCTCTGGCTCCTTATTCATCCCCGGGGCCCCATCCCCCTCAGTCGTATCCATATCCTGGGTGTCATCTGATACGTCTCCAACGTATCTATTATTTTTTATTGTTCCATCCTATTATATTACCCGTTTTGGATGTTTATGGGCTTTACTTTACACATTTATATCATTTTTGGGACTAACCTACTAACCGGAGGCCCAGCCCGTATTGCTGTTTTTTTTGCCTATTTCAGTATTTCGAAGAAAAGGAATATCAAATGGAGTCCAAACAGAATGAAACCTTCGGGAGCGTATTTGTGGCGTCCACCGTTCCATTTATTATGACATGCATCATCATTGTCATATTGCTCTTTGCATGATCATGTAGTTGACATCGTATTTGTGGCAAGGCCACCTTCATATATTTCATACATGTCGCTCTTGATTCATTGCATATCCCGGTACACCGCCGGAGGCATTCATATAGAGTCATATCTTGTTGAGTTGTATTTGTAAGTAAATAAAAGTGTGATGATCTTCATTATTAGAGCATTGTCCCAGTGAGGAAAGTATGATGGAGACTATGATTCCCCCACAAGTCGGGATGAGACTTCGGACTTTATAAAAAAAATAAAAGAAAGAAAAAAAGAAAGGCCAAATAAAAGGAAAAGGCCCAAAAAGAAAAAAAAGGAAGAAAAGAAAAAAAGAGAAAAAAGAGAAAAAATGAGAGAAAAAGAGAGAAGGGACAATGCTACTATCCTTTTTACCACACTTGTGCTTCAAAGTAGCACCATGATCTTCATGATAGAGAGTCTCCTATGTTGTCACTTTCATATACTAGTGGTAATTTTTCATTATAGAACTTGGCTTGTATATTCCAATGATGGGCTTCCTCAAAATGCCCTAGGTCTTCGTGAGCAAGCGAGTTGGATGCACACCCACTTAGTTTCTTTTGTTGAGCTTTCATACACTTATAGCTCTAGTGCATCCGTTGCATTGCAATCCCTACTCACTCACATTGATATCTATTAATGGGTATCTCCATAGCCCGTTGATACGCCTAGTTGATGTGAGACTATCTTCTCCTTTTTGTCTTCTCCACAACCACCATTCTATTCCACATATAGTGCTATGTCCATGGCTCACGCTCATGTATTGCGTGAAAATTGAAAAAGTTTGAGATTACTAAAGTATGAAACAATTGCTTGGCTTGTCATCAGGGTTGTGCATGATTAAATAGTTTGTGTGATGGAGATAGAGCAATAGCCAGACTATATGATTTTGTAGGGATAATTTTCTTTAACCATGTTATTTTGAGAAGACATGATTGCTTTGATTAGTATGCTTGAAGTATTACTATTTCTTATGTCAATATGAACTTTTATTTGAAATCATTTGGATCTTAACATTCATGCCACAATAAATAAAATTACATTGAGAAATATGCTAGGTAGCATTCCACATCAAAAATTCTGTTTTTATCATTTACCTACTCGAGGACGAGCAGGAATTAAGCTTGGGGATGCTTGATACGTCTCCAACGTATCTATAATTTTTGATTGTTCCATGCTATTATATTACCCGTTTTGGATGTTTATGGGCTTTACTTTACACATTTATATCATTTTTGGGATTAACCTACTAACCGGAGGCCCAGCCCATATTGCTATTTTTTTGCCTATTTCAGTATTTCGAAGAAAAGGAATATCAAACGGAGTCCAAACGGAATGAAACCTTCGGGAGCGTGATTTTTATAACGAACGTGATCCAGAGGACTTGGAGTGCAAGTCAAGAAGTAGTCAAGGCGGCCACGAGGGTGGAGGGTGCACCCACCCCTATTGGGTGCGCCCCCTATCTCGTGGGCCCCTCGGGCGTCCACCGACCTACTTCTTCCTCCTATATATACCCACGTACCCCGAGAACATCAAAGGTGACCACGGAAAACTATTTCCACCACCGTAACCTTCTGTATCCGCGAGATCCCATCTTGGAGCCTTCGCCGGCGCTCCGCCTGAGGGGGAATCGACCATGGAGAGCTTCTACATCAACACCATAGCCCCTCCGATGAGTTGTGAGTAGTTTACCATAGACCTTCGGGTCCATAGTTATTAGCTAGATGGCTTCTTCTCTCTTTTTGGATCTCAATACCATGTTCTCCTCGATCTTCTTGGAGATCTATTCAATGTAACTCTTTTTGCGGTGTGTTTGTCGAGATCCGGTGAATTGTGGGTTTATGATCAAGTTTATCTATGAGAAATATTTGAATCTCCTCTGAACTCTTTTATGTGTGATTAAGTTATCTTTGCAAGTCTCTTTGAATTATCAGTTTGGTTTGGCCTACTAGATTGATCTTTCTTGTAATGGGAGAAGTGCTTAGCTTTGGGTTCAATCTTGTGGTGTCCTTTCCCAGTGACAGTAGGGGCAGCAAGGCACGTATTGTATTGTTGCCATCGAGGATAAAAAGATGGGGTTTATATCATATTGCATGAGTTTATCCCTCTACATCATGTCATCTTTCTTAATGCGTTACTCTGTTCTTATGAACTCAACACTCTAGATGCATGATGGATAGCGGTCGATGTGTGGAGTAATAGTAGTAGATGCAGGCAGGAGTCGGTCTACTTGTCACGGACGTGATTCCTATATACATGATCATGCCTAGATAATCTCATAATTATTCGCTTTTCTATCAATTGCTCGACAGTAATTTGTTCACCCACCGTAATACTTATGCTATCTTGAGAGAAGCCACTAGTGAAACCTATGGCCCCCGGGTCTATCTTTTATCATATAAGCTTTCAATCTACTTTTATTTGCATCTTTACTTTTCCAATCTATATCATAAAATACCAAAAATATATTTATCTTATCATACTATCTCTATCAGATCTCACTTTCGCAAGTGGCCGTGAAGGGATTGACAACCCCTTTATTGCGTTGGTTGCGAGTTCTTTGTTTGTTTTTGTAGGTGCGTGGGACTTTTGAGGAGCCTCCTACTGGATTGATACCTTGGTTCTCAAAAAATGAGGGAAATACTTACGCTACTATTGCCGCATCACCCTTTCCTCTTCAAGGAAAACCAACGCAAGCTCAAGACGTAGCATCATCCCCCTCCTGAGGTGTCAGTGTATCCTCAATCTCAATCTCCAGCACATACGTGACTCCGGCATACATCTAGTTGACCACATCCAACACAAACTCAACACTGACCACACCGCAAAGCAACCTCACAACCCCATTAGCGCGAGTGAAAGGCATATCTACCTTCACCGTCTTGCCAATGAGAGATCCCAAGCTACACGCCACTAGGAAATGATTGAGCAGTTTAGGTGGCGCACCGTAGAACCGTACCCAGACCTGCTCCAAAGGTGCACCCTCCGAATCCTTCTGCTTCCATTCGTCAAAGGCCATGATATTACTCGTACTCGTCACTCTACACATTCCCCACTTAAGGATATGCAACTGATCCTCCTTAGTAGGAAAATCGACCTTGTAAGTCTGGTCCTCCAACTTATCAAGGTTCCACTGATAGTTACCCAGTACCAACTCCCGCAGTTGTCACACAATCTGTGCCTCTGCCATAGAACCATTGGTCACCTTGACCACAATTGGGAAGGAGCTCTCCACCATATGAGTCAAAGGTGCCACATCCAGTGTCTCAAAGAACATTATCTCCTTACAGCAAACACCATAGATGTTAACCCCTGGCTTAGGACCAGAAAGGAGCGGGCACTCGTCGGACGTATGCTGCAATCTGAGACAATAGTCACAAAGCTCATTGGTGCACTCAGCAGCGAAGTGCCCCGGCTCGCCGCACCTATAGCACGTCATTTTCTTCTTCTTAGTAGCCCACTTTGAAAGTTTCTCACCATCCGTTTTGTCCACCCCTTTGTCAAACCCTCCATCCGCTGCCTTAGTAGCATTGGTCACCGGGATGTTGACCGTAGCGAGTGCTCGGACTGTGTCTACAGCCACTTGGGGAAGAGCGGGGGAATCTGTCACCGCCAATGTCGTAGTCTCCTCGACCGTCGGCGGTGGAGGTAGTTGGCGCGGTGGAGGTGGGCGCCGCCCCCCTCTCCCGCCACGACGATATCCCCCCCAAAACGGTCATTGGGGCCGGTGACTCCTTCAACAAAATCTCCAAGTGGACCCTGAAAGCCACGTGCTGAGCCACCGCCATTGTGCCTGTTGTATCCTTGGCCGCCGCCCGAAGATGACCCACGGTGCTGACCCTCACCATACACATCGTAGCCATCGTCTCCCCACTGTCCGTAATGGTTGAAACGAGGACCGCCTCTACCGTATCCGCCGTGGCCATGACCATCCCAGCCATGTTGTGCACCGCACCCACAACCCACAGCCTGGGCTTTTGCCGCCGGCGGGTTCGCCGGCTCCTCCGGCTAGCACATGTTCGGGCGGGTAGCAGCTCACGCCGGCGGTCCAGAAGCTGGCTAACTCGAAGCAGGCTGACCCGAAGCGGCCGGCAGCGGCCCCTGCCTCGCAGGAGGCGGAGCACCTCAACCAACTCCTGCGGTGGGAAGCGGCGCATACCTGGCGGGCAGCGGACCTCCGCGCCCAGCCAAAGCAGCAGCCGGCGCGCCCGAGCGGACTCTCGAAGCTTGAACAGGACCCAACGATGGGAATCCAAGCGCAGCGGCGAGACGAACCCTAGCAACACCCGGCTTCGCAAAACTCGACTCACATTGACGATCGGTCGCACTGGCATCGATCGACGTAGTCGTACTTGGCACATCGGTCGGGCTCTCTTTTTGGGCCGAATACCCATACTCCTCGAGGCCCAGAACCGCGGCACAAACTCTAGGCCCAACCGAGCCCACAAGAGAATTCATACGCAGCCGCCAGTGTACCCCGATCGGGATCTCACCGGACGGCTGTACCATCTTCGGCTCCGGCTGCCGGCCCTTCTTCCGACGACCTGGCACTACCTTCCACTCCGAACCGAAGAAATCACCGAAAGTTAATGCCGGAAGACGTACCTTAGGTAGAGGGCCACGCCATGGCCGGATCACCGTCGTCGTCGTCCGCCGGTGCACGACGCGCCTAACGATCTCGATCCTCTCCGTCTTCCCCAATCCATTCCTAGCCGGAACATCTTGCGGAATCGCCTCGTCAACCAACATTGCAACCTCCTCCTCAGAATATCAAATCTTGAACGCCTCGCATATGCGATCTGAAGGCATAGGTGACGCCGTCTCCGGCAAGCAAGTGTCTAGGGGTCGGCCGTCGTCTTCGTCCTCCTCCTCGTCGCTATTCACGAGCGCCCAGAACCGTCCGTCGACTCGCCGGTCACCGCCAGCATCGTGGTCGCACGACCCGTTCCTAGTCGCCCTTCCATCAGCCCTAAAATTGGGGGAGAATTTCACTTCCCCGGCCTCTCTAAAACTGTTAACAGATAGATCTCAAGTGGTTACGTCTCACTTACATGCCACAAGTGGTTATGTCTCACTTACATGCCTCGATGTGCATGTACGGTGGATTGCTTGATTTTTTTTCTTGCAAGCACACTAGTACGTGCTGGTAGTCAATTAATTAAAATGGCTTGGACAACATGGCAGTGTTGCTGGATGTTTATATTTTTAACTAGAAAAAATATAAACACATTTGTGAAATAATTATTAGGATTCGATCTCAGACCCATGGGAGCCACATGTGGTGGTTCCGAGTTGGTCGAAGGACTACCCGGCAAGTCGCCATCTTCTTTGATCACGTCTTGATAAATGGTGTTGTTACCGAGAGTGCCATTACGAGTATTATTATTGTTGACGTCCCCTCTACTGGTCCGTTTACCGCGCTTTTGTCGACATCTAGGGACATCCTTCTTCTCCTCCTTTTTCTCATCATCCTTTGGCGTGTCCACCATGTAGACGTTGTAGGTGGAGTGAAAGTGCGTTATATCGACTAGAGGGGGGGTGAATAGGCAATTTTTATGAATTCTTCACTGAGGAATTTGCCGGTGAGGAAATTCCTTAGCGAAGAACTACTAGCAGCGGAATAAGTACTCAGAAGTAAGCATAATAGGATACAGACTTAGTCATCATGATGAAATGAAGACAAGCACAGAGTACAGAAAGCGTAAACATAGGATATCACAAGATGAAGACAAACAGACTGAAGAAATTGAACTGAGGAAATTGAGAAAGTCTTCAGTCAAAGTCTTCAGGCACAGATATGAACAATCACTCAACACAGTAACGAGGAAATGAAAGAGTTGAGGAAACAGAACCAGTAAGGTCGGTGAAGACAATGATTTGTTCGACCAGTTCCAACTGCTGTCTCAGTTGTACGTCTGGTTGGAGCGGCTGGGTATTTAAACTCGAGGACACGCAGTCCCGGACACCCAGTCGCTGAGCACGCAGCTCAGGACACCAAGTCCTAACCGTATTCTCCTTGAACTAAGATCACACAGATCTCGTCCAATCACTCGTGGTAAGTCTTCAGGCGACTTCCAAACCTTCACAGACTCGGCCACTCGGCAATCCACAATTCCTCTTGGATGCTCTAGACCATGACGCCTAACCGTTTGGAAGAAGCACAGTCTTCAAAGGTAACAAGCGTCGGATCCACGCAGGATCAATCTCTTCAGTGATGCTCAATCACTTTGGGGTTTGTAGGTGTTTGGGTTTGGGGTTTTCCTCACTCGATGATTTTCGCTCAAAGTCCTCGGAGGATGGGTTGCTCTACAATGACAAGTGTCAGTTTCTCTCGGAGCAGCCAACCAACTAGTGGTTGTAGGGGGCGGCTATTTATAGCCTAGGGAGCAGCCCGACATGATAAGACATAAATGCCCTTGTCTGATAGGTGGATAAGATATTTTGGGACAGCTGGCGCGCAACACAGCAACGGTCGGAAATTTGACTCTCAAATTCCTCAGGGCTATCATGTTCCTCACTGTGTAGGCAATCCGCACTGGCGAATTCCTAACTCCTCAGTCAGAACAAATTCCTTAGCGACCAGAAGAACTTCGTCTCTGTCACTGAAGAAATGACTGAACTGTATGAGATTTCCAAAGGCTTCACTCGAAGGGTTTGGTAGGTGTAGGATTTTGAGTTGAGCATCACTTGGAAAATTTTCCTTAGTATTTCCTCGACCCCCTTTAACAATATGGTGTTTTCTATGACTCAAGAAAGAGAAAAACAAAACTATGAAAACGAAAGTCTTCAAGCTTCATATTCCTCGCATGAATATCAAGTCTTCACGGATACACCAATTTCTTCACTTTCAAAGTCTTCATGAAAATCTTCAGAAACACCAAAGTCTTCAGTCGAAGATATACATTTTTAGGGGTCGACTTTCTCTATAAATATCAAACTCCTCATAGACTTATAGACCTATGTACACTCACAAACGCATTAGTCCCTTAACCTATAAGTCTTCAATACACCAAAATCATTAAGGGGCACTAGATGCACTTACAATCTCCCCCTTTTTGGTGATTGATGACAATATAGGTTAAGTTTTCAACAGAGATAAACATATGAAGTGTAAGTACTGATATTGAGGAATTTGATTGCAAGATATAGAAGAACTCCCCCTGAAGATGTGCATAGTGAGGAATTTGCTTTTGAAGCAATGCACACTTGAAGAGTTGAATCATGGAGATCTCCCCCTATATCTTGTCATTCATACACGCATTTGACATATAATATGAAGAATTTGAAATGCACGATGAAATATGGTGCCTGATGAAATTCAGCATGCGTGCAATAATATTAATGAGGAACAAGCATGCAGAATGACATATCGAGGGTATCAAAGCACAGTGCATCAAAAGTATCAGGGCACCATCGGGTTTAAGATTACAACGGGATCCAATAAAGTTTCAGAAGAACGAGAGTTGTAACTTAGCAAAAAAAATAGACGCCCATATAATAGACCCGCTTGAAGACTAACTCAAATTTCTTCCCCTTTGTCATCGGATGACCAAAAGGATCGAAACTGAGGACTAACGCCCCTTAAGAATTATCAAGTTGATGGAGGAGCGCCAGCGTTGTTGGGGTCGGTTGTTGTAGTAGGGCCTGCCGCAGTGTCGTCCAAGTCTTCATTTTCATCAGTCTCGCGTGATGAAGAATAGGAGCTGGCCACCAAGGAAGGAACTTTGACCTTCTTGAATTTCTTCGGTGGAGGTGCAGACCAGTCAAATGCTTCCTTGAGTCCCATATTCTTCAGATCTGCAGCGCTGTAGACATGAGATAGAACATCCCAGGTATGGTTGAAGGTTTCATGGAGGTAGTATTGGTTTTTCTTCACTGCATTGTGTGTTGAGGTCATGTTGTGAAGAATTGAACCAAACTGACGCTTGACCCATTTATGATTGCGATCAACCTTCTGATGAAGACTGAGGAGTAACTCACGATCAGTCATCACCCTGGGAGCTGTGGCTTGAGGATTTTGCTTGGCGGCAGAGTCATGTGTGGCAGAGTCATCATTGGTGGAGTAGGATGCAGCCTTGCGAAATTGACCATCCAATGGACGAATGCCTTCATCTATCATAGCAGTTGCCTTGCCTTTGTCATCAGCTGAGGAATATGACCGTTTGAGGACTTCAATCGGAGGCAAGTAGCTGCCATGGTTCAAAGTGTCAGCTTTGTAATTTAGTGAAGCCCTCGCCCTGATGAATCTCATAATTCATGGTGCATAAGGCTTCAGCTCAAATGGTGACATAGCAATATTCGCCAGAGTCCTCATGAAGAAATCATGGAAGTTTACGGGAACGCCATGAATGATATTGAAAAGCATGTTCTTCATGATGCCAACGACCTCTTCATTATTTGAGTCGTGGCCTTTGATAGGACTCATTGTCTTCGATAGAATGCGATAGACAGTCCGGGGCACATATAGTAATTCCTTGACGAGGAATTTGGTTCAAGGAGCCTGCCCTGGCTTCAATGGCTTCATCAGTACTTGCATGAAATGATTTGAAAGTTCAGGTTCACTGTAGACACAACGAGCACCGTCAAGGGGAGGACTGAGTGGGAGGGCACGAAGCAATTCAGTTGCTGGTGCCTTGTAGTGAGTATTTTCTGACATCCAGTCCAACACCCATGAATTCACATCTTCAGAGTTCCCTGTGATGTGCAGCGTTGCATAGAATTGAAGAATGAGTTCTTCATTCTAGTCACAGATGTCAGTGCAGAAATTTAATAGTCCAACATCATAAAGAACACTGAGGACTGGCTCGAAGCACAGCAGAGACTCCATGTCTACATGAGGAATGTGTTCATGATCGAAGACTTTGTCTTTGTTGAACAGTACTGAGGAATAGAAATTTGCTTGACTTGCTGTCCGGAAACGCCTCTTCCTTATGCGAGCAGAGTCATAGGGGTTATAGTCAGTGAAGAACACATGCTCGCTGAAGAAATCTTCAGCCTTGAACTTTTGCTTCTTTGAGAATGGATCCGTTGGCTTGGGCACTGGAGTGTCAGTGAGTTGCATCACAACCTCTGGAATCGCAATCTCAGGTTCTTCAGGCTGAGGAATTTCTGGTTCCTCTTCAGTAGCAGGCTACGTGTTCAAGGGTTCAACAACAGCAGCTTCTTCAGCACTAGCGGCTGGAATGTCTTCTTGCATAGACGAGGTGGGATGAGTTTCTTCAGAGCCCATTTGAACAGTTGGTGCGGGGGACTGAGGTGGGGTGAAGAGTGGAGTATTGGGGTGCTGACTTTCCCAAAAGTCATCATTCATCACTGGCGTTGTGCAGCCAATGTCCATGTCTTCATCTTCAATTTCTTCAACCCCAGCCTCTTCAGCTGTGAACTGAGGCGTTGGCAAGGAAGTAACAGGTGTTGAAGGGATCGCATCCACTTCAATTTCTTCATCAACCTGCTCCGACGAAGCAGCAGATTGAGGTTCTTCATTAGATCCGCTTGGGATCACATATTCCTCACCAAAAGGAACAAGGTCCTTTGATGACATGGTGGAAATTGGAACAACATCAATTTTATTCTCAACAGAACTTGTTAGAGGCTTCATCTTCTTTGGAGGTGAATATTCTAAAGCACTGGATGCTTTCCTTTTCTTCACTGCAGCTCGCTCTGCAGCCTTGGTCTTCCTCTCATCTGATGCAGATGGAAGAATAGGAGTTGGTGTAGGCACAGGAGGAGCTGAGGAATCTGTTTGAATTTCCTCAGGCGCAACTGATGCAGTTGCCCTGACATTTTCAGTTTCTTCAGGCGCACCACTAGTGGATGCCCTGACAATTTCTTCAGCGGCTGGAATGGAGTCATCAGCCTTGGAACTAGCATTTTCTTGAACAGCCTGAATGTCATCAGCGGTGCTGGCATGTTCTTCAGTTGGCTAAGCAGATGCTGCAGCATGAGTAATTTCTTCTTGCGATGGAGCTGCAACATTTGTGAATTTCTCAGTCAGTTTCACAAACCTGACTTTGGCTCCTTGCCAATCAGCATAGTAAGCATTGAAGTCATTGCCGAGGGTTTTGATTTCAGCTTGGATCTTGAGGAGTTCATCAGGTGTCATATTGACAATGTTATTCTTCAGGAACTTCTCTTTTCTGAACTGAGTTTTCTTGATCTGCCTGGCCTTCTCAAACTTCCATTTCTCTTCAGTGATGAAATGGGTCAGCATGTGACTTTGACCATGAGTCAACTTGAAATCAGGCATAGGAGTATTTGGATCCTTGTGCCAGAGATCAATGTAATCAAGGATCGCCCTTTGATCCAAAAGCAGTGGCACATTTGTGCCTTTGGCTCTAGCGGCCCTTTCTTGTCGGTCTCTGATGATTTCTGCAAGTTCATCATCATCAGCTTCATCGTCAGATGGCACGTGGAAAGCAACATGTTTCTTCTTTGGACTAGGCCGAGTACCTCGACCAGCTGTTGCCTTAGTCTTCAACAGAGTGGGGCCTGATGAAGATTTTGGTGCAGCTGAGGAACTTGCTGAGGCACTAGAGGCAATAGAGATGCCTGTTGTCCTTTGGCATGTAGCCAGATGTACAGGTGTTGAGGACTTTGCCGGAGCAACTGAGGACTTTGGAGGAGGAGCAGTAGTTGGTACTGGCCGTGAGGGCTTTGAAGAATCTGGCCATGAGGGCTTTGAAGATTCTGGCCATGAGGGCATTGCTGAGGAACTTGGCCGTGAGGGCATAGTTGGAGAAGCACTTGGCTTGTGAGCAGGCTTCTTTGCCATTGATTTCTTTGGCTTGACAAAGACCTCAGTGGCAGTAGCAGCAGCAGAGTCTTCATTGAATTTCCTCACTGCCTCTTTAGCTTGTCTCGCCAACTTAGCTTGGTGCTTGGCCCATTCTTCAGGAAAATCCTCACCACGCTTGATGCTGGCGGGGTAAGCTCTTTGGCCAGGTGCCAATGGAGCTCTTGGGCATGGAGGATTAAGTGCGAATTTCTTCATATACTTTGGAGTCACATATCTGTACTCCCTCCATTCTCTTGACCATCTCCGTTCAATCTTCTGTATGCGCACCTTGCACTGAGTTTTAGTTTCTTTTCCGTACTTAGCCTCATCAGGTGTGCAATAATCAGCATAAAGGTCCCCAGGGATTTCAAAAGCAATCATGACCTTTGGCTTCTTTCCTCCTTTCTGCGGCCTCTTACCATCAGCCATATTCTTCAGATGAGGAATTTGAACAATCAAATTTTCTGAAGAAGTGTGCAACTTTTCTTCGAGGAACGCTGCAAATGAGTTAAGTTGATGAGAACCTAGAGATTCAGCAGTGGACATGAGTACCTGTGAATAGAGTATAGTTGCGAGGAATTTGGAGAGGTCATATGCGTTCTCAGAAGGTTTTTCAAAAAGAACAAGTTTGAGGAATTTAACCAGATGAGCCTTGAAGAATTTCACTAAGTGTTCTTTGTCTTAGGTTCCAGAGTTGTATAGATCGAAGATCCACACAATTGAGGAATCTTGAAGAAAAACGATGCTTAGAGAAACGAATCAAGAACAGATGACTAGTGAGGTGTTTTTGTGTGTGAGGATTTGAAGAATAAAACACCTTTGAAGATTTTGTTGTGAAATTTCGAATCAAAAGGGGTAGTAAATGTAACTTTTAATTACCCTGTGTGAAGAACACGACGAACTGAGAAGCAGAACAGTGAAGTTCGTCGGTGTAAATCTTCCACACCCTAACTTGGTGGAGGAAGACAGCTACGGCGGCGGCGGAGTGAAGATTTCCACGGTCGGTGCGAGTACGACGACGACGAGGTCGAGGCAGTGAAGCTCTACCTCACCGGCGATAATGGAGTAGCGGCGGCGCTAGGGTTTGAGGAGCTCGAGCGAGAGAGAGAGTGGTCGAGCGGAGTAAAGAAAGTGAAGAAGGGATGAGGGGGTATTTATAGACGCAGTGAAAAACTGTTCGCACGAAGATTTTGGACGAACCTGCCCCTGACCCTTCTCCTTCGCTTGACATGTGTCTGAAAGTGCGTTATGTCGACTAGAGGGGGGGGTGAATAGGCGATTTTTTGAATTCTTCACTGAGGAATTTGCCGGTGAGGAAATTCCTTAGCGAAGAACTATTAGCAGCGGAGTAATTACTCAGAAGTAAGCATAACAGAATGCAAGCATGGTCATCATGATGAAATGAAGACTAGCACAGAGTACAGAAAGCGTAGTCACAGGATAACACAAGATGAAGACAAACAGACTGAAGAAATTGAACTGAGGAAATTGAGAAAGTCTTCAGTCAAAGTCTTCAAACACAGATATGAACAAACACTCAACACAGTAATGAGGAAATGAAAGGGTTGAGGAAGTAGAACCAGTAGGTTGGTGAAGACAATGATTTGGTAGACCAGTTCCAACTGCTGTCTCAGTTGTATGTCTGGTTGGAGCGGCTGAGTATTTAAACTCGAGGACACGCAGTCCCGGACACCCAGTCTCTGAGCACGCAGCTCAGGAAACCCAGTCCTCACCGTATTCTCCTTGAACTAAGGTCACGCAGACCTCGTCCAATCACTCGTGGTAAGTCTTCAGGTGACTTCCAAACCTTCACAGACTTGGTCACTCGGCGATCCACAATTCCTCTTGGATGCTCTAGACCTTGACGCCTAACCGTCTGGAAGAAGCACAGTCTTCAAAGGTAACAAGCGTCGGATCCACGCAGGATCAATTTCTTCAGTGATGCTCAATCACTTTGGGGTTTGTAGGTGTTTGGGTTTGGGATTTTCCTCACTTGATGATTTTCGCTCAAAGTCCTCGGAGGATGGGTTGCTCTCAAATGACAAGTGTCAAGTTCTCCCGGAGCAGCCAACCAGCTAGTGGTTGTAGGGGCGGCTATTTATAGCCTAGGGAGCAGCCCGACATGATAAGACATAAATGCCCCTCAATGATATAACCGTTAGGTGGATAAGATATTTTGGGACAGCTGGCGCACAACACAGCAACGGTCGGAAATTTGACTCTCAAATTCCTCAGGGCTATCATGTTCCTCATTGTGTAGGTAATTCACACTGGCGAATTCCTAACTCCTCAGTCAGAACATATTCATCAGCGACCAGAAGAACTTCGTCTCTGTCACTGAAGAAAGTGACTGAACTGTATGAGATTTCCAAAGGCTTCACTCGAAGGGATTGGTAGGTGTAGGATTTTGAGTTGAGCATCACATGGAAATTTTTCCTTAGTATTTCCTCGACCCCCTTTAACAGTACGGTGTTTCCTATGACTCAAGAAGGAGAAAATGAAACTACAAAAACAAAAGTCTTCACGCTTCATGTTCCACAAATGAATACCAAGTCTTCAAGGTCACACCAATTTCTTCACTTTCAAAGTCTTCAGAAAGTCTTCAGAATATCAAAGTCTTCAGTTGAAGAATTTCATTTTTAGGGGTCGACTTTCTCTGTAAATATCAAACTCCTCATAGACTTATAGACCTGTGTACACTCACAAACGCATTAGTCCCTTAACCTAGAGGTCTTCAATACACCAAAATCACTAAGGGGCACTAGATGCACTTACAATCTCCCCCTTTTTGGTGATTGATGACAACTTAGGTTAAGTTTTCAACGGGGATAAATATATGAAGTGTATACACTGATGTTGAGGAATTTTATTACAAGATATAGTAGAACTCCCCCTGAAGATGTGCATAGTGAGGAATTTGCTTTTGAGGCAATGCACATTTGAAGAGTTGAATCATGGAGATCTCCCCCTATATCTTGCAATTCATACACGCATTTGATATATAATATGAAGAATTTGAAATGCATGGTGAAATATGGTGCCTGATGAGATTCAGCATGCGTGTAATGTCATTAACGAGGAAATAAGCATGCAGAGCATAATGCAACAAAAGTATCAGCGCACCATCGGGTTTAAGATTACAACTTGATCCAAATAAAAGTCTCAGAAGAACGAGAGTTGTAACTTAAAAAATGCCCTTAATATAGACCCGCTTGAAGACTAACTCAGATTTCTCCCCCTTTGTCATCAGATGACCAAAAGGATTGAAACTGAGGACTAACGCCCCTGAAGAATTTCAAGTCGATGGAGGAGCGCCAGCGTTGTCGGGGTTGTTTGTTGTAGCAGGGCCTGCTGCAGTGTCGTCCAAATATTCATACTCAACAGTGTCACGGGATGAAGAATAAGAGCTGGCCACCAAGGAAGGAACTTTGACCTTCTTGAATTTCTTCGGTGGAGGTGCAGACCAGTCAAATTCTTCCTTGAGACCCATATTCTTCAGATCTGCAGCGCTGTAGACATGAGAGAGAATAGCCCAGGTATGGTTGAAGGTTTCATGGAGGTAGTATTGGTTCTTCTTCACTGCATTGTGTGTTGAGGTCATGTTGTGAAGAATTGAGCCAAACTGACGCTTGACCCATTTATGATTGCGATCAACCTTCTGATGAAGACTGAGGAGTAACTCACGGTCAGTCATCACCCTGGGTGCTGTGGCTCGATGATTTTGCTTGGCTGAGGTATTTGCGGCAGAGTCATGTGTGGCAGAATCGTCATTGGTAGAGTAAGATGCAGCCTTGCGAAATTGACCATCCAATGGACGAATGCCTTCATCGATCACAGCAGCGGCCTTGCCTTTGTCATCAGCTGATGAAACTGTCCGTTTGAGGACTTCAACGGGAGGCAAGTAGCTACGATGGTTCAGAGTGTCAGCTTTGTAATTCAGTGAAGATCTTGCCCTGATGAATCTCATAATCCAAGGAGCATAGGGCTTTAGCTCGAATGGTGACATAGCAATATTGTCCAGAGTCCTCATGAAGAAATCATGGAAGTTGATGGGAACGCCATGAATGATGTTGAAAAGCATATTCTTCATGATGCCAACGACTTCTTCATCATTTGAGTCGTGGCCTTTGATGGGACTCATTGTCTTCGTCAGAATTCGATAGACAGTCTGAGGCACATACAGTAATTCCTTGACGAGGATTTGGTTCGTGGGGCCTGCCTTGGCTTCAAAGGCTTCATCAGCACTTGCATATAGTGATTTGAAAGTTCTGGTTTGTTGTAGATACAACGAGCATCATCAAGTGGAGGACTGAGTGGTAGAGCACGAAGCAATTCAGTTGCAGGTGCCTTGTAGTGAGTATTTTCAGACATCCAGTCTAATACCCAAGAGTTCACGTCTTCAGCGTCTCCGGTGATGTGCAGAGTTGCATAGAATTGAAGAATGAGTTCTTCATTCCAGTCACAGATATCAATGCAGAAATTTAGAAGTCTTGCATCGTGAAGAACACTGAGGACTGGCTCAAAGCCGGGCAGAGACTCCATGTCCACATGAGGAATATGTGCATGATCGAAGACTTTGTCTTTGTTGAAGAGCACTGAGGAATAGAAATTGGCTTGGCTGGCAGTCCAGAAATGCCTCTTCCTTATGCGAGTAGAATCATATGGATTATAGTCAGTGAAGAATACATGCTCGGCAAAGAAATCTTCAGCCTTAAACTTCTGTTTGCTTGAGAACGGATTCTTTTGCTTTGGCAGAGGGGTGTCAGTGAGTTGCATCACCACCTCAGGAATCGCGAGCTCAGGTTCTTCAGGCTGAGGAATTTCTTGTTCCTCAACAAGTGCAGTCTGAGGATCAGCAGCAGTAGGTTCATCAGCATTAGTGGCTGGAATTTCTTCATGCACAGAGAGAGTGGGATGAGTTTCTTCAGAGCCCATTTGAACTGTTGGTGCAGGGGACTGAGGAATCTGTTGAATCGGGGTGAAGAGAGGAGTATTGGGATGCTGACTTTCCCAAAAGTCATCATTCATCACAGGTGTGGTGCACCCAATATCCACATCTTGATCTTCAATTTCCTCAACACCAGCCTCTTCAGCTGTGAACTAAGGCATAGGTGAGGAAATGACTGGCGTTGAAGGGATTGCGTCCACTTCAATTTCTTCATCAATCTGCTCTGATAAGGCAGCAGAATGATGTTCTTCATCAGATCCGATTGGGATCTCATAGTCTTCTCCAAAAGGAACAAGGTCCTTTGATGGCATGGAGGAAATTGGAACAACATCAATTGGATTTTCGAGTGAGCTGGTCATTGGCTTCATTTTCTTCGCAGCCGAAGAATTTGACACAGCTGATGCCTTCCTTTTCTTCACTGCAGCTCGCTCTGCAGCCTTGGTCTTCTTCACATCAAATGCACATGGAAGAATTGGAGTTGGTGTAGGTGCAGATGGAGCTGAGGAATCTGGTTGATTTTCTTCAGCCGCGACTGATGCAGTTGCCCTGACTTCTTCAGTTTCTTCAGGCGCACCACTAGTGGATGCCCTGGCAATTTCTTTAGCGGCTGGAATGGGATCATCAGCCCTGGAACTAGTATTTTCATCAGCAGCCTGAACTTCATCAGCGGTGCTGGCATGTTCTTCAGTCGGCTGAGCTGAGACTTCAGCCTGAGGAATTTCATGTTGCATTGGGGCAGCAACATTGGTGAATTTCTTCGTCAGGTTGACGAATCTGACTTTGGCTCCTTGCCAATCAGCATAGTAGGCATCAAAGTCATTACTGAGGGCTTGAATTTCAGACTGAGCCTGGAGAAGTTCCTCAGGTGTCATTCTGACAACGTTTTTCTTCAGGAGCTTCTCCTTTCTGTATTGAGCTTTCTTAATCTCTCTTGCCTTTTTAAACTTCTATTTCTCTTCAGTAATGAAATGGGTCAACATATGACTTTGTCCAGTGGTCAGATGAAAATCAGGCATTGGGGTGTTTGGATCCTTGTGCCAGAGATCAATATAATCGAGGATTTTCCTCGGATCCAACAGCAGTGGCACAGATGTGCCTTTGGCTCTAGCGGCCTTCACCTGTCTGTCTCTGATGATTTCTGCAAGTTCATCATCAAAAGCTTCATCATCAGAAGGCACATGGAATGCGACTTGTTTCTTCTTTGGACTTGGCCGAGGACCTCGTCCAGCTGTTGCTTTGGTCTTCAGCAGAGTCAGGCCAGATGATGACTTTGGTGCAGCAGAGGAACTTGCTGAAACACCAGAGGCAATCGAGAAACCAGCAGTCCTTTGACATGTAATCAGATGCACAGGAGCTGAGGACTTTGGTGGAGCAGTAGCAGTGTGAGGAATTTGCCGTGAGGGCGCTGCTGAGGAACTTGGCCGTGAGGGCGCTGTTGGTGAAGCACTTGGCTTACGAGCAGGCTTCTTTGGCATGGATTTCCTCGGTTTGACTGAGGCCTCAGTAGCAGTAGCAGTGGCAGAATCCTCATTGAATTTCTTCACTGCCTCCTTGGCTTGTCTTGCCAATTTGGTTTGGCGCTTAGCCCATTCTTCAGGAAAGTCCTCACCACGTTTGATGCTTGTGGGATCTGCTACTTGGCCAGGTGCCAATGGAGCTCTTGAGCATGGAGGATTGAGGGTGAATTTCTTCATGTACTTTGGAGTCACATATCTGTATTCCCTCCATTCCCTTGCCCATCTCCGTTCAATCTTCTGAATGCGCACCTTGCGCTGATTTTTGTTTTCTTTGCCAAATTTTGCTTCATCAGGTGTGAAATAGTCAGCATAAATTTCCTCAGGGATTTCAAACGCAGTCATAACCTCGGGTTTCTTTCCTCCTTTCTGTGGCTTCTTACCGTCTGCCATATTCTTCAGTTGAGGAATTTGAACAATTGAGTTCTCTGAAGAAGTATGCAGTTTTTCTTCGAGGAACGCTGCAAATGAGTTAAGTTGATGAGAACCTAGTGATTCAGCAGTAGACATGAGTACCTGTGAACAGAGTGCAGGTGCGAGGAATTCGAAGAGGTCATATGCGTTCTGAGAAGGTTTTTCAAAAAGAACAAGTTTTGAGGAATTTGACCAGATGAACCTTGAGGAATTTCACTAAGCGTTTTTGTCTTAGGTTCCAGAGTTGTACAGATCGAAGATCCACACAATTAGGGAATCTTGAAGAAAATGATTGCTTAGAGAAACAGTTCAAGATCTAATGATGTGTGTGGTGTTCATATGTGTGAAGATTTTAAGAATAAACACCTTTGAAGATTTTCAGGAAAGCTTGAGAATCAAAGCGAGTAATAAAAGTAACTTTTAATTGCCCAAAATGAAGAACACGACGAACTGAGAAGAACAGATGGGAAGTTTGTCAGGTTAGATCTTCCTTGCCCTAACTTGGCGGAGGAAGACAGCTACGGCGGCGGCGGAGTGAAGATTTCCGCGGTCGGCGTGAGTACGGCGACGACGAGGTCGAGACAGCGAAGCTCTTCCTCACCGGCGACGATGGAGTAGCGGTGGCGCTAGGGTTTGAGGAGCTCGAGCGGGAGAGAGAGGTCGAGCGGAGTAAATGAAGTGGGGAAGGAGACAGGGGTATTTATAGACACGGTGAAAAACTGTTCGCCCGAAGATTTAGGATGAACGTGCCCCTGACTATTCTCCTTCTCACGACATGTGTCACCCACGTACTGTGTAGTGGAGATCGTGTACGATTGTGGGCGAATAGAATAATGCATCGTGGGATGCGGAATAGTTTGAGCGGCAAAACTGAAAATTTGGATAAGATTTGTTTTAAAGTTTCGTTCGCAATTTCTTCAGCTGACAAGGACACAGTGAAGATTCTGAACGAGTTTCAAATAGAACACACATGAAGAATTTGTGAATAGATTGGGTTGAGTATAGCATAGAGGGGGAAGGGTCCGATCACATTCACTTAGCAAAAAAAAAACAACTTGAAGAAATAGCTATAAGTGAATGCTGTAGAGGACATAAACTCATATATATATATATATATAGCCAATGAAGAAAAACGAAGGGAGCAGTGAAGATTTTGCAAAGTTGAAGAATTTGAAAAACTGAAGAATTTCAAAACTGAGGAAAAACTCAAATTGAAGATTTTCAACTTTTTGTGGTGGCGTGACCCACCGCATAAGAATGATGATTTCAGACACCACGCACAATTGTCGTAGGGTTCTGAGAATCAAATTCTTCATTAATTTCTTCACACTTAGAGTGTTATTCTTCATTGATTGAAGAAAAACGTTTCTTCATGTGTTGCACATCTAAGTCATCAATTTTGCATAAGTGTCAGGATGTGTGTCCTTTTTCAAAGAACATTCGAAGATTCTAAGATACTTAGCTCACACCGCAACTTGCTAAATCTCTTCTCATCCAAGGGCTTTGTGAATATATCGGCTAGCTGTTCTTCAGTCTTCACGTGCTCGATGGAGATGTCGCCCTTCAACATATGATCACGAAGAAAATGATGACGAATCTGAATGTGATTTGTCTTCGAGTGCTGAACTGGGTTGTGAGAAATCTTGATGGCACTCTCATTGTCGCAGAGGAGAGGCACATTCTTCACGTGGACGCCATAGTCCTTGAGCGTTTGCTTCATCCAAAGCAGTTGAGCACAGCAACAGCCAGCAGCAATGTATTCAGCTTCCGCTATAGACAGTGATACGCAGTTCTGTTTCTTCGAGGACCAACAGACCAAAGATCGTCCGAGGAAATGACAAGTGCCAGAAGTTGACTTGCGGTCCACATGATCACCAACATAGTCAGAGTCAGAATATCCAATGAGATCAAAAACAGAGCCCTCGGGGTACCATAATCCTAGTGTTTGTGTGTGAGCTAGATATCGAAGAATATGCTTCACAGCCTTATGGTGTGATTCCTTCGGTGCAGCTTGAAATCGGGCACACATGCAAACACTAAGCATTATATCTGGCCTAGATGCACATAAGTACAATAAAGAACCAATCATGGAGCGGTATACCTTGTGATCGAAGTCAATACCATTTTCATCAGTGCATAGATGGCCTTTTGTGGGCATAGGAATTTTGACGCCTTTGCAATCTTGCATGCCGAATTTCCTCAGTACATCTTTGAGGTATTTCTCTAGAGATATGAATATGCCATTGTGCTGTTGACGAATTTGAAGACCTAAGAAGAATTTCAACTCTCCCATCATAGACATTTGATATTCTTCACTCATCATATAGGCAAATTCATCACTATAACGTTGGTCAGTACAGCCAAAGATAATATCATCAACATATATTTGGCACACAAACAGTTCACCATCATAAGATTTAGTAAAGAGAGTAGGGTCGAGTGAACCGGGTGTGAAGCCATTCTTCACGAAGAATTCCTTCAATGTATCATACCACGCCCGAGGGGCTTGCTTGAGGCCATAGAGGGCCTTATTAAGTTTGAAGACTTTGTCAAGATTCTTTGGATCTTCAAAACCTGGGGGTTGAGCAACATATACTTCTTCCTCAAGCTTACCATTGAGGAATGCACTTTTCACATCCATTTGATATAAGATGATATTATGATGATTAGCATAAGCAAGTAATATGCGAATAGCCTCAAGTCTAGCAACAGGTGCAAAAGTTTCATCGAAATCAATTCCTTCAACCTGTGTGTAGCCTTGAGCAACCAGTCGTGCCTTATTCCTTACCACAAGGCCATTTTCATCTTGCTTGTTGCGGTAGATCCACTTTGTGCCAATGATATTATGCTTGCGAGGATCTGGATGTTTGACTAGTTCCCAGACATTGTTGAGCTCGAACTGATGTAGTTCTTCTTGCATAGCCTGAATCCACTCCGGCTCCAAGAATGCTTCATCTACCTTAGTGGGCTCTGTGATAGAGACAAAAGCATAGTGCCCACAAAAGTTAGATAAATGTGAAGCTTTTGAGCGTGTGAGAGGACCTGGCGCTTCAATGTCATCGATGATCCTGTCAACTTGTACTTATTTTGCAACGCGAGGATGAGCTGGTTGTTGTCGAGGTATTTGATCATTTTCCTCAGCACCATTGTCTTCAGCATTATCTTCAGGTGCGTCAGCTCGACGTTCTTCGCGTACTGGAATGAATTCTTCAGCAAATTCTTCAGTAGGAATGACATCCTCAGTTGCCTTGAACTTGATAGAATCCTCAGGTGCTGGTTCATCTAACACAGAAGGTAGGTGCTCTCTTTGCGAGCCATTAGTTTCATCGAACCGCACATCTACAGTTTCAACAATCTTGTGAAGAGCGATGTTGAAGACTCTGTAGGTGTGCGAGTCCTTTCCGTAACCAAGCATAAAACCTTCATGTGCTTTCGGTGCGAATTTAGAATTGTGGTGAGGATATCTAATCCAACATTTATCACCGAAGACTTTGAAATAACTCACATTGGGTTTCTTGTCAGTGAGGAGTTCATAGGCCGTCTTCTTGAAGAATTTGTGAAGATATACTCTGTTGATGATGTGGCATGCAGTATCAATTGCATCAATCCAAAAACGATCAGGCGTTTTGTATTCATCAAGCATAGTGCGAGCCATCTCAACAAGAGTTCTGTTCTTGCGCTCCACGACGCCATTTTGCTGAGGAGTATAAGGAGCAGATAACTCATGGGTAATACCAAGTTCATCAAGATAGTCATCAAGACCGGAATTCTTGAACTCAGTTCCATTGTCACTTCTGATGTGCTTGATCTTCACACCAAAGTTGGTTGAAGCCCTCGAGGAAAATCGTTTCAAGACTTCCTGCACTTCATGTTTGTAAGTAACAATGTGTACCCATGTATATCGAAAGTAATCATCAACAATGACAAAACCATATAGAGATGCAGCATTAGTGACTGCTGAGTAATGATTAGGTCCGAAGAGGTCCATGTGAAGCAATTCGAATGGACGAGTAGTGGTCATGATAGTCTTTGCTGGATGCTTGGCTTTGGTCATTTTTCCAGCCTCACAGGCTCCGCATAAGTGATCCTTGAGGAATTTGACATTCTCAATGCCAATGACATGCTTCTTCTTCGCAAGCGTGTGCAAATTCCTCATGCCTGCGTGACCAAGTCGTCGATGCCATAGCCAGCCTTCTGAAGCTTTTGCAAGTAGACACATGGCTGGTTGTGGTCCTGTAGAGAAATCAACAATATACAAATCTCCTCTCCTAAAGCCTTCGAAGACTTTGGAATTGTCAGCTTCCATAATCACAACACAGCGATACTTGCCAAAGACAACAACCATATCAAGATCACAAAGCATTGAGACTGACATGAGGTTGTATCCTAAGGATTCAACAAGCATGACTTTGTCCATGTGTTTATCCTTAGAGATCGCAACCTTACCAAGACCCAATACCTGACTTTTGCCTTTGTCAGCAAAGATGATGTGCTTCAGATGTGACGGTGATAAGGGAGCATCCATCAAAAGATTCTTGTCACCAGTCATGTGATTTGTACATCCACTATCGAGGACCCATTCAGTGGTTTTGGGTTGATCATCCTGCAGATGAATTAGTGTAACTTACAATCTCATATGCTTCATCAATGAAGAATATGATATCAAGTTCATCAGATGAATTTCATCAAGCAGTAAACAGATATAGCAGTATGAGGACGTGTGAAATGAAAGTTCATTTCATCATGGTTAGCCTGCGTCCTTTCAGGCAATTTTGTTAGGTCCCCAGCAAATTCTTCAGACGTTAAGGTACGTCTGGAGACCTGACCCTGCAGAAGAGATTAGTTCTTTTTCTTCACCACCCACATCTGAAGGGGTGGCAAAGAGTTCATCACTCTGTGAGCACCATACGAGAATGGTGGCATAGAAGCCAAACCATTTCGTTTCACATAAGAGGGGTTAGGGTAAGCATATGAATAAGCAGAGAAATTCTTCGAGGACTTATGAACATAATGATTTGAAGAATAATGTGCATATTCGTGGCCCTTAGCTCTACCCTGCGAAACAGAGTTGTTAGCACGATGATAGTCATATGAGGACTTTGATCCATTTGAGGAATTTGATCCACGTGAGGAATTTGGTCCATATGAGGACTTGGATCCATATGAAGAATTAGGTCCATATGAAGAGTTTGTTCTGGGGTTCCTATTCTTCACAGGTGGTGTCATGAGGACATTCACCTGAAGACTTTCAACATAACTTTTGGGAACCCAGATTTTCTTCATAGGGGAACCGTTCCTGCAGTTAGTCCCAACATATCTAGCAAATACTTGACCATTCTGATTTTTGAACAGTTTATAGTTGGAGTCAAATGACTCATCAGAAGAATGAGGAGATTCACATGTAAAGCCAGATAACATGGATGGATCAACTGGAGGTCCCTTTGCAGCAACCCATGAGGTTTTGGGGTACTGCTCAGGCTTCCAATATGTTCCATCAGCATTAAGTTTCCTCTCAAAGGCAATACCCTCTTTCCTAGGGTTTCTGTTGAGGATCTGCTTTTTGAGCACATCACAGAGAATCTGATGCCCTTTGAGGCTTTTGTACATGCCTGTCGTGTATAGTTCCTTCAGCCCTGCATCATCAGTGATACTAGCAATGTCCTCAAATGAGGAATTAGTGATAGCAGAGGCAGGTGAAGAATTTGTAACAGTTGAAGCATTTGAACATTAAGGTGAAGAATTAGCAGATTCACGTTCAATGCATTTTAAGCATGGAGGAACAAATTCTTCCTGAGAAGTGCTGATTTGTTGAGCATGTAATGAATCGCGCTCCTTCTGAAGATCTTCATAACTCACTCTTAGCTTCTCAAGATCTTGCTTTCTTTGAAGAAATTCATAAGAAAGTTTCTCATGATCAGATAAGAGAGTGTTATGATGACTTTGAAGGTTATCAAACCTAGACTGAAGTCTCTGAAGATTTTCAGTCAGGGCTTTAGTGCGATCCATTTCTTCACCCAACATATCGTCACTTTTGTCGAGCATGTTTTGAACCTTTTCAAAAGCCCTTTGTTGTTTTACAACAATCTTTGCAAGTTTAGAGTAGCTGGGCTTGAGATTCTCATCAGATTCATTTTCACTAGATTCAGAGGAGGTGTATTTGAGTACCTTTGCACCTTTTGCCATGAAGCAATAGGTGGGAGCGTAGTCATCATTATCTTCATCAGGCTTGTCGGTGGGGTCAGTTTCTTCAGTGTTGAAGATGGACTTGCTAACGAAAGCAGTAGCAAAGGCCAGACTCGCCACACCAGATTCGGATTCTTCAGACGCCTCCTCTTCCTCATTTTCCTCAGATTCAGCTTCAGAGTCCATTTCCTTGCCAATGAATGCCCGAGCCTTCTTGGAGCTGCTCTTCTTGTGAGATGAAGACTTCGAGGATTTTGATGACGAAGATTTTGACGATTTCTTCTTCTTCTTCGCATCATCAGAACTGTAATCCTTGTATTTCTTCTTCTTCAATTCCTTTTCCCACTGAGGACAATCTTGAATATAATGACCAGGTTTCTTGCATTTGTGGCACAGCCTTCTCTTATAGTCACTTGATGAGGAATCACTGCTTCTTGAGGATTTTCCAAAGCGACCACGTCTTGAGAACTTCTGGAATTTCTTCACGAGCAGTGCTAGCTCCTGGCTCAGTTCTTCAGGATCACCAAGGCTACTACCAGAGTCCTCACATTCAGATTCAGACACAACCTTGGCCTTCAGGGCACGTGGTTTGCCATAGCTCGAACCATAGAGATCTCTCTTTTTAGCAAGCTGGAACTCGTGAGTATTTAGCCTTTCGAGGATATCGGCAGGATCAAGAGACTTGTAGTCAGCCCGTTCTTGTATCATCAGACACAGAGTATCAAATGAGGAATCAAGCAATCTCAACAGTTTCTTCACCACCTCATGGTCAGTGATGTCAGTGGCACCGAGGGCTTGAAGCTCATTTGAGATGTCAGTGAGGCGATCGAAGGTTTGTTGGACATTTTCATTGTTGAGTCTTTTGAAGCGGTTGAAGAGATTCCAAAGAACATCAACTCGAGAGTCACGCTGAGTTGAGACTCCTTCATTCACTTTGGACAGCCTATCCCAGATAAGCTTAGCAGTTTCCAAAGCACTCACTCTTCCATACTGTCCTTTACTCAGATGGCCACATATGATATTCTTCGCTTGAGAATCGAGTTGCTTGAATCTCTTCACATTGGTAGCGTTCAGTGAGGGTGAAACAGAGGGAACACCATTTTCCACAACATACCAGAGATCATTGTCAATTGCCTCGAGATGCATTCGCATCTTGTTTTTCCAGTAGGGGTAGTCCGTCCCATCAAAGGTAGGACACCCAGCCGAGACCTTGATCATACCTGCAGTCAACATAACTAAAACTCCAGGCGGTTAAACCAAAATCACACAGAACAAGGGAGTACCTTGCTCTGATACCAATTGAAAGTGCGTTATGTCGACTAGAGGGGGGGTGAATAGGCGATTTTTTGAATTCTTCACTGAGGAATTTGCCGGTGAGGAAATTCCTTAGCGAAGAACTATTAGCAGCGGAATAAGTACTCAGAAGTAAGCATAACAGAATGCAAGCATGGTCATCATGATGAAATGAAGACTAGCACAGAGTACAGAAAGCATAATCACAGGATAACACAAGATGAAGACAAACAGACTGAAGAAATTGAACTAAGGAAATTGAGAAAGTCTTCAGTCAAAGTCTTCAAACACAGATATGAACAAACACTCAACACAGTAATGAGGAAATGAAAGGGTTGAGGAAGTAGAACCAGTAGGTTGGTGAAGACAATGATTTGGTAGACCAGTTCCAACTGCTGTCTCAGTTGTACGTCTGGTTGGAGCGGCTGAGTATTTAAACTCGAGGACACGCAGTCCCGGACACCCAGTCTCTGAGCACGCAGCTCAGGAAACCCAGTCCTCACCGTATTCTCCTTGAACTAAGGTCACGCAGACCTCGTCCAATCACTCGTGGTAAGTCTTCAGGTGACTTCCAAACCTTCACAGACTTGGTCACTCGGCGATCCACAATTCCTCTTGGATGCTCTAGACCTTGACGCCTAACCGTCTGGAAGAAGCACAGTCTTCAAAGGTAACAAGCGTCGGATCCACGCAGGATCAATTTCTTCAGTGATGCTCAATCACTTTGGGGTTTGTAGGTGTTTGGGTTTGGGATTTTCCTCACTTGATGATTTTCGCTCAAAGTCCTCGGAGGATGGGTTGCTCTCAAATGACAAGTGTCAAGTTCTCCCGGAGCAGCCAACCAGCTAGTGGTTGTAGGGGGCGGCTATTTATAGCCTAGGGAGTAGCCCGACATGATAAGACATAAATGCCCCTCAATGATATGACCGTTAGGTGGATAAGATATTTTGGGACAGCTGGCGCACAACACAGCAACGGTCGGAAATTTGACTCTCAAATTCCTCAGGGCTATCATGTTCCTCACTGTGTAGGTAATTCGCACTGGCGAATTCCTAACTCCTCAATCAGAACAAATTCATCAGCGACTAGAAGAACTTCGTCTCTGTCACTGAAGAAAGTGACTGAACTGTATGAGATTTCCAAAGGCTTCACTCGAAGGGATTGGTAGGTGTAGGATTTTGAGTTGAGCATCACATGGAAATTTTTCCTTAGTATTTCCTCGACCCCCTTTAACAGTACGGTGTTTCCTATGACTCAAGAAGGAGAAAATGAAACTACGAAAACAAAAGTCTTCACGCTTCATGTTCCACAAATGAATACCAAGTCTTCAAGGTCACACCAATTTCTTCACTTTCAAAGTCTTCAGAATATCAAAGTCTTCAGTTGAAGAACTTCATTTTTAGGGGTCGACTTTCTCTGTAAATATCAAACTCCTCATAGACTTATAGACCTGTGTACACTCACAAACACATTAGTCCCTTAACCTATAAGTCTTCAATACACCAAAATCACTAAGGGGCACTAGATGCACTTACAGTGTCACCCACGTACTGAGGAGTGGAGATCGTGTTAGATCGTGGGTGAATAGATAAGTCTTTTGTGGGATCCGGAACGGTTTGAGCGGTAAAACCGAAAACTTCGGATAAGATTAATTTTAAAGTTCCGTTCGTAAATTCTTCAGTTGTCAAAGACACAGTGAAGATTTAGAACGAGTTTCAAATAGAACGCACATGAAGAATTTGTGAATAGATTGGATTGAGTATAGCATAGATGGGGAAGGGTCCGATCACATTCACTTAGCAGAAAAAATGCAACTTGAAGAAATAGCCATAAGTGAATGCTGTAGAGGACATAAACTCATATATATATAGTCAAATGAAGAAAAACGACGGAAACATTGAAGATTTTGCAAAGTTGAAGAATTTAAAAAACTGAAGAATTTCAAAACTGAGGAATTTCAAAAATGAAGATTTTCAACTTTGGTGGTGGCGTGACCCACCGTATAAGAAAGATGATTTCAGACACCGTGTACAATTGTCGTAGGGTTCTAAGAATCAAATTCTTCATTAATTTCTTCACACTTAGAGTGTTATTCTTCATTGATTAAAGAAAAATGTTTCTTCATGTGTTGCACATCTAAGTCATCAATTTTGCATAAGTGTCAGGATGTGTGTCCTTTTTCAAAGAACATTCGAAGATTCTAAGATACTTAGCTCACACCGCAACTTGCTAAATCTCTTCTCATCCAAGGGCTTTGTGAATATATCGGCTAGCTGTTCTTCAGTCTTCACGTGCTCGATGGAGATGTCGCCCTTCAACACATGATCACGAAGAAATTGATGACGAATCTGTATGTGCTTTGTCTTCGAGTGCTGAACTGGATGGTGAGCAATCTTGATGGCACTCTCATTGTCACAGAGGAGAGGCACATTCTTCATGTTGATGCCGTAGTCCTTGAGGGTTTGCTTCATCCATCGCAGTTGAGCACAGCAAGAACCAGCAGCAATGTACTCAGCCTCTACAGTAGACAGTGATACGTAGTTCTGTTTCTTCGAGGACCAACAGACCAAGGATCGTCCGAGGAAATGACAAGTACCAGATGTTGACTTGCGATCCACATGATCACCAGCATAGTCAGAGTCAGAATATCCAATGAGATCAAAAGTAGAGCCCTTGGGGTACCATAATCCTAGTGTTGGTGTGTGAGCTAGATATCGAAGAATATGCTTCACTGCCTTATGGTGTGATTCCTTCGGTGCAGCTTGAAATCGGGCACACATGCAAACACTAAGAATTATATCTGGCCTAGATGCACATAAGTACAATAACGAGCCAATCATGGAGCGGTATACCTTATGATCGAAGTCAATACCATTTTCATCAGTGCATAGATGGCCATTTGTGGGCATAAGAATTTTGATGCCTTTGCAGTCTTGCATGCCGAATTTCCTCAGAACTTCCTTGAGATATTTCTCCTGAGATATGAATATACCATTTTGCTGTTGACAAATTTGAAGACCTAAAAAGAATTTCAACTCTCCCATCATAGACATTTGATATTCTTCACTCATCATATAGGCAAATTCATCACTATAACGTTGGTCAGTACAGCCAAAGATAATATCATCAACGTATATTTGGCACACAAACAGTTCACCATCATAAGATTTAGTAAAGAGAGTAGGATCGAGTGAACCGGGTGTGAAGCCATTCTTCATGAAGAATTCCTTCAAGGTGTCATACCACGCCCGAGCAATAAAAATAAATCTCGGATGACAACACTTTCTCAAAACAATCATAATATGATATAACAAGATGGTATCTCGCTAGCCTTTTTTGAGACCGCAAAACATAAACACAGAGCACCTTTAAAGATCAAGGACTGACTAAACATTGTAATTCATGGTAAAAGAGATCCAGTCAAGTCATACCCAATATAAACTAATAGTAATGCATGCAAATGACAGTGTGCTCTCTAGCGGGTGCTTTTTAATAAGAGGGTGATGACTCAACATAAAAGTAAATAGATAGGCCCTCCGTAGAGGGAAGCAAGGATTTGCAGAGGTGCCAGACCTCGATTTTAAAATAGAGATGAATAACATTTTGAGCGGTATACTTTCACTGTCAAAGCAACAACTATGATATGGCGATACCTTCCATGCTACATACATTATAGGCGGTACCCAAACAGAATGGTAAAGTTTATACTCCCCCACCACCAACAAGCATCAATCCATGGCTTGCTCGAAACAACGAGTGCCTCCAACTAGCAACAGCCCTGGGGGAGTTTTGTTTAATTATTTTGATTTTCTTTGATCTTTTTGATCATGGGACTGGGCATCCTGGTTACCAGCCATTTTCTCGTGAATGAGGAGCGGAGTCCACTCCCCTTGAGAATAACCCACCTAGCATGGAAGATACAGACATCCCTAGTTGGAACATGAGCTGCTCGAGCATACAAAACAGAATTTCCTTTGAAGGTTTGGAGTTTGGCACATACAAATTTACTTGGAACGGCAGGTAGATACCGCATATAGGAAGGTATGGTGGACTCATATGGAATAACTTTGGGGTTTATGGAGTTTGGATGCACAAGCAGTATCCCCGCTTAGTACAGGCGAAGGCTAGCAAAAGACTGCGGAGCGACCAACTGAGAGAGCAACAACAGTCATGAACATGCATTAAAATTAATTTACACCAAGTGCAAGCATGAGTAGGATATAATCCACCATGAACATAAATATCGTGAAGGCTATGTTGATTTGTTTTCAACTACATGCGTGAACATGTGCCAAGTCGAGTCACTCAATTCATTCAAAGGAGGGTACCATCCCATCATACCACATCACAATCATTTTAATAGCATGTTGGCACGCAAGGTAAACCATTATAAACTCATAGCTAATTAAGCATGGCACAAGCAACTATAATCTCTAAATGTCATTGCAAATATGTTTACTTCATAATAGGCTGAATCAGGAATGATGAACTCATCATATTTACAAAAACAAGAGAGGTCGAGTTCATACCAGCTTTTCTCATATCAATCAGTCCATCATATATTGTCATTATTGCCTTTCACTTGCACGATCGAACGGTGTGTATAATAATAATAGTGCATGTGCATTGGACTAAGCTGGAATCTGCAAGCACTCAATTCAAGAGAGAAGACAAAGTAATATGGGCTCTAATTTAAATCAATAATCATGCATATGAGAGCCACTAAACATTTTCAATACGGTCTTCTACTCTTGACCCCCAAAGAAAAATAAATAAAACTATTTACACAGAAAGCTCCCAACAAGCAAAAAGAAGAACGAGAAATCTTTTTGGGTTTTCATTTTAATTACTACTACAAGCATGGAAATTAAACTAACTAATTTTTTGGTTTTTCTTAAGGTTTATCAAACACACAAGAAGAAAGCTAGAAAAATAAATTAAACTAGCATGGATAATATAATGAAAGAGTATGAGCACCGACAACTAGAATAGTGTGTGAACATGAATGTAAAGTCAATGAGAAATACATACTCCCCCAAGCTTAGGCTTTTGGCCTAAGTTGGTCTAATGCCAAGGATCGTGGCTACTCTCCCCTGTGTACTGAGGAGTATTATCTGGATACCACTGGCTAGCGATCTCCTCCGGATCCCACTGGTAAGATGATGGACGATAAGGGTCCAGTGGAGGTTCCGGCTCAGGCTCTGGAGCGGATGTCTGGCCTCGATGAGCGTACACTGCTTCCGGCAAGACAAGGTAATTATCTGCAGTCAAATCAAACAATAAATGCGCAGACAGGGTAGTAATCTCATTGTGTTTCTTATTAAATCTCAGGTTATACAGAAGCATCTTATCTTTGTTGTCAACAATAAACTCATGCGCTACCATGCTCCTGTAACCTAAAAAGGAAAGAGGCAGCAGTGTCTCCTCTTTCTCATAATGCCTAATAGGTATCTCAAAATGTTCAGCAAGACGTGCAGCATAGATACCTCCAAAGATGGGGCCCTTTGTACGGTTCAGGCTTAACCGTTTAGCAATAACGGCACCCATACTAAAAGTGTTGTCACCAAACAAGGCATGGAACAGAATAATAATATCAGGAACACTGAAGTTTCCACTATTTCCATGACCAATTAAGCATCGACTAGGAAATATGGCAAAGTAGCGTAAAACAGGAAAATGTATGCTAGTGATTCTCGCATCGGAACCCTTCTTCGAATTCCCTATAGTAATAGTGTTAACAAAACCATCCACATCTTTACGATGTGGTTCATCTAAGCTGCCCTCAAAGGGTATTCTACATACCGCGCAAAAATTACGTAATGACATTTCCTTGGATTCATCATATAAATGAAAAGATACTGAAGGAGGTGAATTCTTAGGATAATAGTAAAAGTTTTGCACGAAAGTATTGGTGAGTAAGAGATACTGATCGATCCGGTTGTGGAGGAAGTCGGTGAGGCCCGCATTTTCAGCCAAAGAATAAAACTCTTCATAAATCCCGGCTTCTCTCAAGAAATTATCACAAGGCCATTCACACGGCCGTACTTCCACTACGCGAGGAAGATTATACTTGGCCTTTTCCTTCTCCTTAGCTTGTTTATCCTTGGAGCCTTGGCTAGAGGAACCCCTCAAAAATCTCCTTATCATTTTCTGAAAAATTTCTGAAATTTTTAGTAACTTCAAAATAAAAGTGAATAAAACTAAACAAGACTGATAGCAACTACTCACACAAGTGCCTAGAGCCTATATCATGCATTAGAATTACTTGGGACCTCATAAATTTGACATGCAAGCTCAAGAACAGGGTCACCTATGCAGCAAAAATTTGCAATGAATAAAGCACTAGAACAAAACCTAATTGGACCAATGGAGGAGTCACATACCAAGCAACAATCTCCCAAAGCAATTTTGTGAATGAAGCTTTGAGCAAGGAGATCGAAGATCACAACAAAATGAGCTAGAACTCGTGCTTGAGCTGGATGGGGATTTTTTTGGGAGAAAGATGGAGTGTGTGGGTGCAGGAATAAGTGGAGGGGCGCCACCATGGGCCCATGAGACAGGGGGCGTGCCCAGGGGGTGTGGGCGCGCCCTCCACCCTCGTGGCCACGTGCTTGCCCTCCCTGCAGTGTTCTTGGTGCCTAAAATCCTCAAATATTCCATAAAAAATCATACTAAATTTGCAGGGCATTTGGAGCACTTTTATTTTCGGGATATTTTTTATTGCAAGGATAATTCAGAAAACAGACAGATAATACTATTTTTTGCTTTATTTATTCTAAATAACAGAAAGTAAAAAGAGGGTACAGAAGGTTGTGCCTTCTAGTTTCATCCATCTCATGAACATCAAAATGAATCCACTAACAAGGTTGATCAAGTCTTGTTAACAAGCTCATTCTGAATAACATGGAACCGGAGAAATTTCGAATAACACTAGGTTACCTCAACGGGGATATGAACATCCCCAACAATAAGAATATCATATTTTTTCTTGATAGTAGGAAGAGGAAATTCAAAACCTCCAATAATGATAGTTGGAACTTTTCTAATAGAATTAATGCTATGAACTTGAGGTTGTTTCCTCGGAAAGTGTACCGTATGCTCATTACCATTAACATGAAAAGTGACATTTCCTAAGTTGCAATCAATAATAGCCCCTGCAGTATTCAAAAAGGGTCTACCAAGGATAATCGACATACTATCGTCCTCGGGAATATCAAGAATAACAAAGTCCGTTAAGATAGTGACATTTGCAACCACAACAGGCACATCCTCAAAAATACCGACAGGTATAGCAGTTGATTTATCAGCCATTTGCAAAGATATTTCAGTAGGTGTCAACTTCTTCAATTCAAGTCTACGATATAAAGAGAGAGGCATAACACTAACACCGGCTCCAAGATCACATAAAGCAGTTTTAACATAATTTCTTTTAATGGAGCATGGTATAGTTGGTACCCCTGGATCTCCAAGTTTCTTTGGTATTCTACCTTTAAAAGTATAATTAGCAAGCATGGTGGAAATTTCAGCTTCCGGTATCTTTCTTTTATTTGTAATGATATCCTTCATATATTTAGCATAAGGATTTACTTTAAGCATATTAGTTAAGCACATACGTAAGAAGATAGGTCTAATCATTTCAGCAAAGCGCTCAAAATCCTCATCATCCTTTGTCTTCGATGGTTTAGGAGGAAAGGGGATGGGTTTCTGAACCCATGGTTCTCTTTCTTTACTGTGCTTCCTAGCAACAAAGTCTTTTTTATCATAACGTTGATTCTTTGATTGTGGGTTATCAAGATCAACAGCAGGTTCAACCTCTACATCATTGTTATTGCTAGGTTGAGCATCAACATGAACATTATCATGAACATTATCACCAGGTTCATGTTCATCACCTGATTGTGTTTCAGCATGTTCTCAGGTGTGTCTATAACAGGTTCACTAGAAGCATGCAAAGTCCTATCATTTTTCTTTTTCTTCTTTTTAGAAGAACTAGGTGCCTCTAAATTATTTCTCTGAGAATCTTGCTCGATTCTCTTAGGGTGGCCTTTAGGATACAAAGGTTCCTGAGTCATTCTACCCGTTCTAGTAGCCACTCTGACAACAAAGTCATGTTTATTATTTAATTCATCAAGCAAATCACTTTGAGCTTTAAGTACTTGCTCAACTTGAGTAGTAACCATAGAAGCATAATTTGCTAATGAGTTTAAGTTCACCTTTAACTCTAGCCATATAATCACTCAAGCATCCTATCTCGAAAGCATTATTATTTACTTCTCTACCAACATAAGCATTAAAACTTTCTTATCTAGCCATAAAGTCATCAAATTCATCTAAGCATTGGCTATGAAATTTAGTAGACGGAATTTCAACTTTATCATATCTATAGAGAGAATTTACCTTTACTACCTCTGTCGGGTTATCAAGACAATGTGTTTCTTAAACAGACGGTAGATTAAGACCATTTTATTTCTTCAATAGGAGGTAAATTCTTAACATCTTCAGCTTTTATACCTTTTTCTTTCAATGATTTCTTTGCCTCTTGCATATCTTCAGGACTGAGAAATAGAACTCCCCACTTCTTCGGAGTTGGTTTAGGAATAGGCTCAGGAGTTGGCTCAATTGGCTCAGGAATTGCCTCAGGAATTGGCTCAGGAAGAGTCCAATTATTTTCATTAGTCAACATATTATTCAATAGTAATTCAGCTTGGTCGACTGTTATTTTCCTGAAAACACAACCAGCACAACTATCCAAGTAGTCCTTGGAAGCATCGGTTAGTCCATTATAAAAGATATTAAGTATTTCATTTTTCTTAAGAGGATGATCAGGCAAAGCATTAAGTAATCGGAGAAGCCTCCCCCAAGCTTGTGGGAGACTCTCTTCTTCGATTTGCACAAAATTATATATTTCCCGCAAGGCAGCTTGTTTCTTATGAGCAGGGAAATATTTAGCAGAGAAGTAATAAATCATATCCTGGGGACTACGCACACAACCAAGATCAAGAGAACTAAACCAAGTTTTAGCACCACCCTTTAATGAGAATGGAAATATCTTAAGGATATAATAATAGCGAGACTTCTCATCATTAGTAAACAGGGTGGCTCTATCATTTAACTTGGTAAGATGTGCCACAACAGTTTCAGATTCATAGCCATAAAAAGGATCAGATTCAACTAAAGTAATTATCTCAGGATCAACAGAGAATTCATAATCCTTATCAGTAACACAGATAGGTGAAGTAGCAAAAGCGGGGTCATGTTTCATTCTAGCATTAAGAGATTGCCGCTTCCATTTAGCTAATAACTTCTTAAGATCATATCTATCATTGCAAGCAAAAATAGCTCTAGCAGCTTCTTCATCCATAACATAACCCTCAGGAACAACAGGCAATTCATAATTAGGGGGAGAACCTTCATCATCACTATCATCAATAATTTTGTTTTCAATAATTTTATTCTCTCTAACCCTAGCAAGTTGTTCATCAAGATATTCACCTAATGGCACAATAGTATCAAGCATAGAAGTAGTTTCATCATAAGTATCATGCATAGCAGAAGTGGCATCATCAATAACATGCAACATATCATAATTCATAGCAGTAGCAGGTTTAGGTGTCGCAAGCTTACTCATAACAGAAGGAGAATCTAGTGTAGAGCTAGATGGCAATTCCTTACCTCCCCTCGTAGTTGAGGGAAAAATCTTAGTTCTTTCGTCTTTCAAATTCCTCATAGTGATCAACAGATATAAATCCCAAGTGACTCAAAGAATAGAGCTATGCTCCCCAGCAACGGCGCCAGAAATTAGTCTTGATAACCCACAAGTATAGGGGATCGCAACAGCTTTCGAGGGTAGAGTATTCAACCCAAATTTATTGATTCGACACAAGGGGAGCCAAAGAATATTCTCAAGTATTAGCAGTTGAGTTGTCAATTCAACCACACCTGGATAACTTAGTATCTGCAACAAAGTATTTAGTAGCAAAGTAGTATGATAGTAATGGTAATAGTAGCAAAAGTAACGATAGCAGTTTTGTAGTAATTATAACAGTAGTAACAGAAAAGTAAATAAGCGAAGCACAATATGTGAAAAGCTCGTAGGCATTGGATCAGTGATGGATAATTATGTCGGATGCGATTCCTCATGTAATAGCTATAACATGGGGTGATACAGAACTAGCTCCAGTTCATCAATGTAATGTAGGCATGTATTCCGTATATAGTCATACGTGCTTATGGAAAAGAACTTGCATGTCATCTTTTGTCCTACCCTCCCGTGGCAGCGGGGTCCTAATGGAAACTAAGGGATATTAAGGCCTCCTTTTAATAGAGTACCGGACCAAAGCATTAACACATAGTGAATACATGACCTCCTCAAACTATGGCCATCATCGAGAAGTATCCCGATTATTGTCACTTCGGGGTTGTCGGATCATAACATAATATGTGACTATAGACTTGCAAGATAGGATCAAAAACTCACATATATTCATAAAAACATAATAGGTTCAGATCTGAAATCATGACACTCGGGCCCTAATGACAAGCATAAAGCATAGCAAAGTCATATCAACATTAATCTCAGAACATAGTGGATACTAGGGATCAAACCCTAACAAAACTAACTTGATTACATGGTAAATCTCATCCAACCCATCACCGTCCAGCAAGCCTACTATGGAATTACTCATGCACGGCGGTGAGCATCATGAAATTGGTGATGGAGGATGGTTGATGATGACGACGGTGACGAATCCCCCTCTCCGGAGCCCCGAACGGACTCCAGATCAGCCCTCCAGAGAGAGATTCGGGCTTGGCGGCGGCTCTGTATCGTAAAACATGATGAAACTTTCTCTCTGATTTTTTTCTCCGCGAAACGGAATATATAGAGTTGGAATTGAGGCCGGTGGAGCATCAGGGGGCCCACGAGACAGGGGGCACGCCCCCTACCCTCGTGGACAGGGTGTGGCCCCTCTGGCCTTGATTCTTTCACCAGTATTTTTTATATTTTCCAAAAGTTATCTCCGTGGATTTTCAGGTCATTCCGAGAACTTTTGTTTTCTGTACAATAAACAACACCATGGCAGTTCTGCTGAAAACAGCATCAGTCCGGGTTAGTTTCATTCAAATCATGCAAGTTAGAGTCCAAAACAAGGGCAAAAGTGTTTGGAAAAGTAGATACGTTGGAGACGTATCAATCCTTGCCTGTATTATTTGCCTCCTCAGTCCGGGCTCCCGCCACAGGTGCCACTATTGGTGCCTCTAGAATCACTACCCCCAGTTACCTCACATTGTTGCCTGCTCACATGCCGATGGGGCCACCTCATGTGCCTCCAGATATGCACTGAACCCTCGACGGGACTCTTGTGGCATCAACGTCGGGAGAAAAATAGTCACACACGCTTGCCTAAGAGACAATTGAAAAGGAAGATGGGGGAAACATTGATGTCGCATTGAACATCTCGCATCGTCGGCTGTGGATACATCGATTGCAGTGCAATTTCTATTGGCTTTGCTGTCGGCGTTAGCAGTAGGGAGAATGGCTCGGAGAGGCCAGTCTTGGGTGAGGGAAAAGGGCCAAACAAGCAGGGAGCGGGGTCATACGAGGCACCCAAATCGAGCAACTCTAGAAGTGTGCATGCATGCAAAAAAATCGGGTGAGAGGCATTGATGGGAGGATAGGGGTGACTACATGAAAGTGCACGATCGAGAGTAATAATTGGATAGTATCCTAAGTTAGTATCACGCATATGATACTAGTCTATCATACTAACTCCACAATGCATAGTATCATAAGTTGGTATCAAAGAATAACTTATTTACTACTTGGTTGACTTATACTTAGTATCTCATTTGTTATGATACGGTACCATGGTATGATACTAATACCATCTCTTCATTGTATATTGTCTCATATCATTCATATGACTAGTTGGCATTGCATACGGATGCATGCTACTATTCTGTGACACCTCCCTCTCAGAGGTCTTAGGATTGGCTTGGGATTTTCATAAGTTATCTAAAGTTGGTTTTCATGATGGTGATGTGACTTACTGCTTGATTTTTTTTCCCGATAAAGGGTATTGTTATTAACATAGCATTAAGGGGATACTTGGCATAATAAGCACATACCCGAACTCTGCACTACTAGAGTGCACACATGCCAATTTGAATGCGCACACACACCACAGCAAGAAGCAAAGTCATGAGAGTCCAAAATTACTAAGCATAAGGCGTAGACGGTGGGGGGCATGTCCGATGTCCTGATTGCATCCAATCCAGCACAATCGCATATCCTGATGCTTCCAAGTCTTAGTTATGTGTGGGTTTTGGCCTCATGTCATGATGATACATAGCAATGGGTAAGCTCTATTCCTTGCTTGGCTTGGGTACCCAAGATTTCTTCCTTGTGAATTATGATCATGTTCCATGTGTTCTCACGCTTAAATAGGACCACTTGATATCATGTGGTGCAACTACAAAGTGGTTGGATGCTTATATGTAATTCAATGTTGGCCACAGAGAGCACATGAACATTCATATACGTTCGGAGCGTCCCCTCCATCAATGAAGCAGCTCTATAGTAGACGCGTTGATCTATCAATTCAGTTCATAGCGCAACTTCTTTATATAGCGACATTTTGAGAAAGCCTTTGCAACCGTCGTCTGTTTACTGAAGAAATAAACATCCCTAAGCAACCAGAATCTCTCTCTCTTTTCAAGTGAGCAACCAGAATCTTTGAAACGCAATCACATATGGACCAAAAGTTATTCGACGATCTTTTGGTGAAAGTCTTACCTAATTCACACTTGGAGTAAAAGACGCTGATCTTACCGTTTGAGAGTTTATGGGCTAAAGTGAACCAACCTGCCAGGTTAGGAAACCCGGGTACATTCTACTCATACTGATATTTCTTGAGACTCGGAATATTTCCCTTAAAAATATTACCGTTTGATCCTTTGCATATGGCCACAAGACAAGTGAGCAGAAATAAGGTGGCACCCCGTTATGTAGAGCAAATTATTGCTCAAGATTATATTTCAACCCGAAAAATTGAGAAAGTACTCCCTGCTTACAAAAATTGCAAAATGGAATTGATCTACAGATCATCTGCAGTGCTTAGCCAAATTATCAAACTTTATCGAGCCTTACCAATACCACCAGTTCTGGCAAATGTTTGCGTGTGACAAGTATCATTTCTCGGCCCCCTCTAAGTTTCTGCAGGGCAAACAGTTTCAGGGTATAACTTATTGAGGTTCTAAAACAACCTAAACACCAAAGTCATGCACAAAAATGCTATATTACCTACAGCTCAACGACCAATATACAAAATCGACGACGATAATGACAGCAACGGATAAAAATGCCAAAACAAAGATCAACACAATAGAATAGACCGTAGAGAAAACTATGCACACTTCTGATCTGCACTTCTGGCCAACGGTTTCCTGCTTCAACAATCCTCTCTACCTCTTTCGTTAGGATATACAAATATATATATATACACAACACACACACACGACATATGAACAACAGAGCGTGGCGGTGACTTCGTATCGTATCAGACCTGGCACACCATCCCTACCTCGAGGGTCGAGGCATGAGGTATGTTAGCTGCCGTGGCAGAACCTCGGCTGTTCCTTCTCAGGAACTCGTAGATGCAGTTTATCGCGATCTTCTTCACCAGGCCAGACCCGCTTTTCGCCTTCATGTGCGCGCGCCCCGTGATGAAGGACATGCCTGCCTCTCTAGCATCTGTCAGCTCCTGCAGCTCGCTGCGGACCTCGCTGTCGATCTGCGCGTCCTTCGGGAGCGCGAACCTCACCCTCTTTGCCTTCGGTCCTACCGCGTTCTGGTACGTCTCCTTGCCCGTGGACAGTATCGACGTGTCCGATCCATTGATCTCACTGTCATCGTCCTCCTGAAACGGTAGGCCTTTAGTGATGGAAGACAGCCTCTCAGAGGTATGGTCTGTGGCACCGTCCAGTAAGCCGTTTTGGTCGTCGGAGTCGCCGCAGCGGATGAACTCTGCAATGCTGCACACTAGGTCCTTCTCAAACTCTATGTCGTCCTTCGGCACGTCGCGGTATCCGTATCGGACAACCACCCTGTATAGACGGTACTGTTTTGGGCCGACGCGGCCGACCCAAAATCGCTCCTCAGGTCGGATGTGTGGTATAGGCACTGATTTAATGCATAGAAAGACCAGAACCTGGTGAAAGATATAATCATTTAGCAGAGTGTATTGGGGAAGGCATAAAGAATAGAGATTGGTGTGTATTCTGAAAACAAAAATGTAGAAGTTGATGAAGGTACCTGGTGAAATGCAGGTAGATTGGTGACAAAGTGAGAGAAAATGGCTGGAATCCCAGACATAAGCTCTGTATGTATCAGACCAATCCCTCGGACGCGAACAATCCCCAAGGAAGGGCCGAGATTCAAGAGCCAACTTATAGAGACCTTGTTTTCGACATCAAACTCATACTTCTTTATGGTACCATAATGCCACACGCACATAATTATCATGAAAAATAACGAGAGCATAATGGGTACCCAAGCCCCTTCGCGAAATTTCACAAGGGATGCTGAGAAGTAAAGAACCTCAATTGCACCAAAGAATAGAAGGAACACGAGAGAAAACACTATGCTCTTGTTCCAGCAAAGAACAATAACCAGTGACATCAAACAAGTAGTGACCAGCATTACAGTTATGATCGCCAGACCTGTACCAAGAAAAGCACATAAGTTAGGCACCTAAAGTTGACCGTAAGTTTATATACAAAAAAATTAAGATAAACAGAAGTTTACGGTGACAAGAAAATATGTTGTATTCTCCTGAACTGAAATTATATACATATCTAACTGTGCTCTTTACCTTGTGCATTTGTCAAGTGCTTTGTATCTCTGAAGCCTATAGTAACAGCCAGGCATAGTATCATCAAGATCCAATTGATCTCTGGTATGTATATCTGACCATGTACTGTAGAGGATGTATGCACAATCTTCACCTTTGGGAAGCAACTTAAGGAACAACACTGTTTGATAATTGAGAATGTGCCAGTAATAACTGCTTGACTCCCAATAACGGCTGCGAGAATTGCAATCACCAGAACAGGCCATCTGATTTTTTCTAGAAAGAGATTATTACATAAGTAGATATTAAAAGGGGGTACTTGTTATACAGTTATACTCACTTCAGTGTTTACCAATGAGGGTGAAAATGAAAACATAAATAGTACCTGGGACTGATACGTAAAATCCAATATGATTAATATTCTCAAAATTGTGATGCCTTGAAATGTAAGCAGCTTGTCCCATATATGCCAATATCAGAGCTGGGTACACTAAAGATGTGAAAGCTATCTGTTGGAAGTAAAGCATAGGGGTAAGGGATTCTGGACTCCACACAAAAAAGTACTTATGGTGAAGGTCACCAGAGGAAGGATGATGGTAGCGCATATTAATTCCTAAGAACTAGTTTTTTATTTATCATGTGGCTTTTGAAGCATTCCAAATTGAGACATCCTACAAAATGCTATTGATATAGGTATTACCAGAGCATCTGTGTTAACATAGAGAATTGGGGCTTAAAGGATGGAAAACAATAGACATTTTGATATTACTATTCCTAAGTGTAGTTAAAAGTGAACATCATCAAATAGTTTACTCAATGACATTAAGTAATCAATCATTATATTGTGTTGGCTCTAAGTTTCATTGCCCCCCTCAAGTACAATTGACACAAAGCAGAGCTTAGTCAAGTGAGCAACTTCTCTCAGCACGGCTGCTACTAGCTTAATAAACACCGCAAAGTAGCTATATTGCTTGTACAATGATTAGGCAGAGTACATGGGAGTACTTCCTTCATAACAAAACGGGGCAATATCCGTTGTCATCGATTAACACAGCAACTAAATCAGCACATGTTACATAGTCTGAGAAAGTTAAACTCAAGCTGCCCCATCTAAATTCCCGTAATCAACTACCGCTATACTCATTGACCCCTTCAATGAAATGGAAGTTCAAATTCAGTTAATACATTCTTTTTGCTTGAACAGTGTTATCCAATTCCCTTATTTATTATCTGCATTTTTTGAAGTTCAAGTCCTAACATAAGTATTTGGTTTTCATATATTGCAGAACTGTATCATATAAGAACTTTGATTATTCGCTTAACTATACCACGCAGCGCCTCTTATTTCAACAATGTGGCTTTTGTAATCTTTGTAAAAATGGTAGACATTAATGCACATGCTCCGAGCATACAATTAAAAGTCACTAATTCTAAGGCAAAGGGATGGTAATTCATGCCATGTGGCAAAACAAATATCCGCACACTCATCACGTACCTTGATTGAAGACTGAGAGAAATGTCCAAGGTCTGCATACATAGCTTCAGAACCTAATAGTTCGAACAGATATACATGTGGTCAACTTATCATCATCATCCATTTAAAGTAGCGGAGTCAAATGGCACATAACAGCTATTCGGTCCTTACCCGTTACGCATAGAAGGATCCCACCCAGCGACATCCAGCCACCTGTTTGAGTCTTCTGGAGAAATTTGTACGCGTAGTATGGTGAAAGAGCTCGGTACACATGTGGATTCCAGTGAATGATGTTGTAGAGCCCTATGATGCTGATGCAGAGAAGCCACAAGCAAACGATGGGTGCGAAAAGAAAGCCGACCCGGTGTGTGCCGTAGTGTTGCAGGGTGAATAAACCCACCAATATAGCGCATGTCACCGGTAGCAATATATCTGAAAAAACCAACATGTCACTACTCACAAACCCTCAACACAATATTCAGAAGAAGAAGACATCAAAACAGAAAACAGCAAGTATTAAATGAATTTCTGGAAAATTTATTCAGTCTGAATCCAAAAACGTTAGCACCCACAAATCGGTATTGAGCAATCATAAACGAAAGCAGAGCAAGCAATTGGCTTACATTCGTGCTGCTCATTGTCCAGCTCCAGCTCCAGCCCGGAAACCGCCGAGAACACTGCAACAGAGAGGAACAAGAAGGCGTCAGGCTCTGACATAGCATCAGCCAATGCAACACCAAGAGCGTAACTGAATCTCTGAGGAAGGAGGAGGAGGGAGGAGGGAGCGACCAGAGACGGCAGGGGTGAGCACGCCGTCGCCGATGACCATGCACGTCCCGAGCAGAGCGAGCAGCAGCAGCATCCTCTGCAGGACCCTGTGCCGCTCCAGCGCGGCGCGCACGGCCGAGAGGGGCGCGGGCGGCGATGCGCCCTCGCGCCGGGCCGCGAGCTCGTCGCCGTCGGGGAGGAGCCCCGCGCGGACGCGGCGGCATATGAGGGAGTAGAGCGCGAAGGTGCCGCCCTCGCCGTGGTCGTCGGCGCGGAGCACGAAGAAGACGTACTTGAGGAGCGGGATCAGGGTCAACGTCCAGAAGACGAGGGATAGCACGCCGTAGATCTCCTCGTTCCCCGCGGAATGCTCGATGTCCCCGCCGGCGAAGGCGCTCTTGAACACGTACAGCGGCGACGTCGCCACGTCGCCGTACACCACCCCGAGGCTCTGGTACGCCAGCAGCAGCTCCGCGCTCCACGGCTGCAGCCGCCGTCATGAAAGAAACCAAAGAAACCGCCGTCACCGTGGTGCCCCCGACCCGAAACCAGACCAAACAAACACCGAATCTTCCAAACGAATCCAAGAAACCGGCGGGGCCCTGCCCTACTCACCTTCCTGCGCGCCGCCCTCGCCGCACCGCCGCCGCTCTCCGCGTCCATTGCTCTGCCTCTCCCGGTCGCTGGCTCACGCGCGCGTCACGCTGCCCAACTTCCAACCGCCAGGCGTGCAAGTTGCCACCTTCGCCGCGCCCATGCGCGCGCGCGCCACTCCCGCAGCAGCACGGACCTCGAATCGGGAGCGGAGAAGACAAGATTTCGGCAGCAGCAGCAGCAGCAGGCAAATTCTGTTTTGGCAGGATCTCTCGGTGTGGACTTTGTAGCGCAGAGCAGCGGAAGCAAGCCACGCACGCTCCCTTCTTGTAGCTTCTCGCTCGCAAGAACAAGTGAACAACTACCAACTCGTGTCCCGGCCCGGCTCGCCGCCCCTCACCACGCGGTAGAAAAGCAGCCCGAAACCACCATTAAAAAACCTGAGGCGCATGGCGCACGCTAAGCCGCTAGGACAGGAAAAGTGACCATTTGGAAGAAGCGAGCAGGCCAACGAGAGGAGACGACTGCCTGCGCAATTATACTCCTCTACCAACCCCTTTGATCCCTTCCGAGAATCAAGAGAGCGAGGCTTCTACTTATGGCCGCGGAGGTCAGCGAGCACTGACGATTGGCCGGAATCGCGGGGGCGGGTGTCAGGTGGTGTGCAGCCGTATCGGGCGCAAGTTGATCTGCGGTCGCTCTTTTTAGGTTCTTGTATGAGTAGTGGGATCGATCTCTGGCTGTGGCTATCGCTGCCAAAGGCGGGTCTTGCTTTTCCACGATGGAATTCACCTGCCACTTCCTCGTCTGCTTCTTTCGTGTGATCTGGTGATGCCTTCTTCAAAAGGAAAACGTCATTCTCTCCCGTCCATGAAAGTCATGGCGGTCGAATTGCTGAGATGAATTAGATGATAGGCGTAATAATCCATTAAAACCCCATTGAATGTGAATCAATGTGGCAACGCTGGAAAATGGCGTCCCGATTTGAAGATGGCCTCTCTGGCGTAGTAACGTGGTCAAGTTTCTGGCATTTGTGCGCGGATTATTTGGGCGTCCTTTTTATGAAAGTCAAAGCGGAAATAAACCGGGGATCTGCTTAGTCTAATGGCGAACTGACAGCTCTTGGCGGAGACAAGAAGGGTCTCTTTCTGAGTTTGGTTCGCGGCAGGCAGTGAAGGATAACTTGGATTGGATGCTGATGCCCGTACGGCGGCTCGGTGTAGCGGTAAGCAAGGAGCCACGGAACGCGTGCGTTCGTACGTGCGGAAAAGGACAACGGATGATGGAACAGGGGCACCAATCTCATCCGTTCGCCTGGATCCGTCTGTGGACGGTAGCGAAATGGTCGGCTGTAAAAATTGAAGTCCTGTACTCCTAATGCATTTTTTTAGTCCACCGGCTTAGTTTTGTTTTTGTGTGTTTCCTATGCGTAAATTGCCTGAATTTTCAAAAGGTAGGCGGCGTGGCTGCCCGCGGTGTCAACTTTGAAAGGGAGAAATGGTGTTTGCAGGGTCGGCTGGAGGCTTTTCGTTTTGATACCGCTTGGATTAGGTGGAGCACCAGGTTAAGATGAGGACGCCGCGATCGCGAAGGAGAGGAAGAAGCTTGACTAGTTTGAGTACCAGGGTGGGTGAGGGGAGGGGTGAGGGGAGTTGACGTGTGATGTGTCCAAGATGGCACTCCAATCCATGCCGTCGTCGGATCCCCCGGCGAGGCAACAGGGGAAGGTAACGCAACGAGGGAGATCGAAGTGTTGAGGGAGAGCATGCCGCGGGATCTCGAGGCGTCGTGGGATGGAGGCGGTGATGGCAAGTGGTGGCGTTGGTAGTACGGAGGGGGAGCGTGCCTCACAAAAATGCATGGGACATGCTAGATCAACGGTGTGTCGGCGTCCACCATGCTAAGCGGACACATGACGAGCCCACTCATTACTTCCCTTGTGTCTTATTGCGGGCCATAGACGGCGGCGAGAGAGCAGCAACATTGTCGCCACAATTGCATCAGGTGGACACGGTAGGGCTTGGGTGGCGGAGTAGTTGGTCTAAAGATTAGTGGGGGAAGTGGGTTGTTTGGGTGGGGCCCGCATGTTCAGGCTGACATGACGAATGGTCTAGACATCCCCATTTCACCCCAAGTTTAGGCTTGCTTTGTGAGACTCTAGACAAACAATCTAGAGGTTTGGGCCGAGTTTTGGGAGCCCGTTGGAGGGCAAATTTTGATTGTACTGACTGGAATTGACAATTGGAGTGGTCTAGGGAGCCCGTTAAGGATAGCTCGCTAGAACCCGATGGAAATGCATGCACGCACTAGTGAGGAACCAACTCCGATGAACTTGATAAGGTCTCGCCACTACATGACATAAGAAAAGTGATTGTTGTGGGAGGAGCAAATTTAAGAAAGCCTTTGCACCACCTGACTATGTGCTAATTGCGATGTGTGACACTCTAGCATCCAATGTCGAGGAGAATATCATTGTAGATACAACACGACGACAGTCCGCCCACCAGTTCCAAAGTTGATGCCCGGCATACCAATACACACCCTCAAGATACAACATCGCACGACCACTACACCTAATAACCCAAGATGCACATGGCAACAACAACTTATAGACCATGTCGTCATACCAAGATCGGGTATTGCCAACCTACAATATAGTTAAACCACCCCCACTAGGAATTGTCACCCAAGCCCACAACCCAGATGCGCCCCTAGCCCAAAATCACCATTCACACTATGTTATTGCTGCCCCCTACCCCTCTAGGGTTGCCCTTGCAAACCTTCCTCGGGCCGTCATCTTTGAGGATACTCATGGAGCACCCTGGGGTCGTGGCCCCACTTCCACTTCGCTAAGAGTAGGAAAAAGACTCGCGATAGATGCGAGCAAGCCCTCCAAGGAGACAACTGAAAATGTGTGAATAGAAAAATGCAGGAGTGACATCTACTCATACATTTTGAGTTCCTCTATTTCAAACGGGGCCTAAGTCCAAAATAACCCTGCTTGATTTAACTGCATTGTTGGTAAATGTAGTAGAAAACAAAAAGAACACTCTATGAATCAATTTCTTATGATCATTACGAAGATGCAAGTATCGATTAGATATAGATTGGATCAGTCACCAACTAACGCATCAGAGAGGAGAGCTGGTTAAGTGAGTTGATGCAGATCCCCGCAGCTAGGATTTACAACCACCCAACCATGAGATTTTTCTCCCTCGAACAGTCCCTTGAACAAAGATCGAAAGCACGATCTCCTTGTGGATTGCACACATACGAGATTATCGATCCAGCAGCGCTTCGCTGTAAGTTGCATGTTTTCGGTGTCAAAACTGGCAGATCTCGGGTAGGGGGGCCCCAAGCTGTGTGTCTAAGGATCGATGGTAACAATGGACAAAGGGACACAATGTTTACCCAGGTCCGGGCCCTCTTAAAGGAGGTAAAACCCTACGTCTTGCTTGATTGTATTCGATGAGTATAGGGGTTACAAGAGTTGATCTACCTCGAGATCGTAATGGCTAAACCCTAGATTGTCTAGTCTATGAATGTTATCATCCAGTCTCCGGTCTAAGCCCTCCGGTTTATATAGACACCGGAGGGGCATAGGGTTGTACAGAGTCGGTTTACAGAGAAAGGAAACAGTATATCCGGACGCTTAATCTTGTTGTTCACACATACAAGAGTCCCAACCGGACACGGGAGGCGGCCTTCTTCTTTTATCTCGACAGCCCATCAGTCCGGCCCATATTGAATAGACCGGACGCCCGAGGACCCCTTAGTCCAGGACTCCCTTAGTAGCCCCTGAACTAGTCTTCAATGATGACGTGTTCGGTACGCAGATTGTCTTCGACATCGCAAGGCGGGTTCCTCTCCTTGAATACCACATATCAGCTTTCCCTTCACAAAAGAACTATATCCGCCTTTTTATAATTAACACAAGCCTTAACCGCGAAGGCAAAATATATAAAAATCAGGAATATTGTCTTTACTGACAACTTTTTTGGGTGAAGCGTCAGACTTGGCTCTTAAGTATTTTTGAACCGTTTTCACACTGCTCGTTTCATGTTTCTAGGTCGAGCCCCCTTGGCCCGTCTTGTCGAAATAGAGATCATGCCCACTTATTACGGGATTCTCATCAATGGGATTTGGGTAACCCAACCGACCACGGCGCACGCTCTCATCGGGAATGGGAGAGTTTTAAGGCATAAGTGGGGGGACGGTTGGCATTTCTACTTCCTATAAGAGGGCAAAATATTCCTCCTTTCTACCCCACGCCTTCCTCCAGCCTCTGCCTCCCAATCTCTCAAGCTCCAGCGCTCGAAAAAAGTTCTCATCTTCCTCACCACCACCACCTCCTCCAGTCATGGCCGGGTCAGGCTCCAAGGGCAAGTGGGAGGCCTCCTTCGTCACGGAGAAGGACGTGAAGAATCTCCAGAGCGCGGGGTACTTGGCCGTAGATACTGCGGACATGCTCCCCGACGAGGGCCAAATCATCCCCACTCCGGTGCCTGGAGAAAGGGTTGTCTTCCTCCCCCATTTTCTTAGAGGGCTAGGGTTTCCAATCCACCCTTTCGTCCGTGACCTCATGTTCTACTACGGGCTAGATTTCCATGATCTAGCCCCGAATTCTTTCCTCCACATATCGGCGTTCATCATCATGTGTGAGGCTCTACTCCGCATCCCACCACACTTCGTCCTATGGCTCAAAATCTTCAACGTGAAGCCGAAGGTGGTCGACGAACAGCAAGCGGACTGCGGCGGGGCCATGATAAGGAAGCTGCCCAACGCCACATGGCCCAAGGGGGCCTTCATCGAGACCATCAAGGTCTAGCAGCAGGAGTGGTTTTACATCACCGAGCCCCGTCGCGCCAATTGGGCGGAAATTCCGAAGTTCAGATCCGGACCCCCCCCCCCACGAGGCTCACTTCGTGGACCGCTAAGGGCTTTGACTAGGAGTCCCAGACGAAGGTGCAGACACTGCAGAAGCGCATCACCAACATGCTGGGGAAAACGCCGGTCTCACCAATGTGGTGCAAATCAAGCTCTTCCGCCGCATCCTCCCCTACCAACGCCGGGCCTCCCATATGTGGGAGTTCAATCCGAAGGAGCCGTGGACCCTGAAGCGCTTCTTCGGCACCACGCACGAAGGAATATGGAAGCTGCTCTTCAAGGCCTAGAAGAGCTGGCCCATGGAGACCGAAAATGTCGGGCTCGACGTCGAGAATCCGGCCACTCCGGTAAGTATTAACCTTTCCGATAATGTGTCCGCTCAATATTTTTGATCAACAGGAATCTTATCAGCTCACTTCTTCATAGCGCTGGACAGCAAAGGCGAAGTGGATCAACAGTCCAGCTCCACTGCCCGAAGACACAACCACTCCCCAACTGACGGAGATGCTGGTCCTGGCGCTCTACCAGGCACCGAAGAAGAAGGGCAAGGAGCCCAAGGGCGGCCCCCGCCACGGAGGTCCTTCGGACGCCGTGTCCAGAGAGACTGAGATCGTCTCCTCTCATGAGGAAGACGAGGACAAAGAGGAGTAGGAGGTGGAAAGCGACTCCCCCCCCGCAAGTTGAGGAGGAAGAAGAGGACGACCTCCAAGAACCCGGAGGGGGCGACACTAAAGAGGGGGGAAATTACCCTCTCAGTCAGTTCTGACTCAAAGTCCGAACACATCCCCAAGAGAGCCCCCAGGGCGAAGCCCTTGGCCGACTCGTAAGTATATGAGATTTCACTCTTCAGTTTCCGCTTACCTACCTTTGTCATATAAGCTATAATATTGTTTGCTTTTCAGTCCCCCTCGCGATATTCCGAACACCTCATCTTCGTCGAGGAACTCTCTGGCGCCTGAGCAGGCGTAGAGTGAAGCTCCGTCACGAGCCCCCTTGCCTACCGCCATGGAGGACATCGAGGTGTTATCCCGAAGGACTCCTCCTGGCCAAGGAGGGGCAGACGAGGGCGTCCAGAAGGCGCCTGAGGTCAACACCTTGGTCGCTGAAGACCTGGGGGAGGCAACCCCCATGACTACCAAGAACGGGGAGCCCAAACAGCTCGGGCCCCCGCCACACACCATTCCGGAGACCAATAAGGCTTCGAAAAGGGATGTGCGCCCCCGTTCAACAGAGGGGGAGGAGCAACAGCTCCCGTAGCGTCCCCCGTTAATCCGGAGGCTACTCATGCTCTGGAGGAGGCACTGCAACGCGCTTCCATCATGGAGGAGCACCGCACCCTGATGGGTGCGGTTATGGAAAAGGTTTAGTCTGTGAAAAGCGGACTGAATGAAGCCTTCAATAGCCTACTAACGGGCTTTGAGGTATGAGACGTAATATTCTAAGCAACTTTATGATATGCAAAGGATAAACCTGTACATAGACAGTAGCCCCTGAGACTTTGTCCGGATTAAAACAATCCGGACAAAGGATCTCAATATAGTCCGGACACTAATATCTGCGCGAATGTATGTGACAAGCGTCCATGTTGGCGGCTACTGCCCATGCCGTAGAGGTTTCCGAGCTTAATCGGAAGCTTCAATTGGCCGATGAGAAGATCGACCGCGTCAACAAGCGGTTTGACGAAATGCAAGGTATGTGGAACTTATATATCAGAAGTGATATATGTATTGAGTCTTTAACTTATTTGATTTTGTGATTATGATCACAGTTGGCGTGGCCGAGGTCGAACCCCTCAAGAGCGCACTTGCCCAGGCCAAGAAAGAGGCGGAGGTGAAAAGGGCAGCCGCTGACAAAGTGGTGAACAAACTGGAGGCGGAGCAAACTGCCCGCCGCAAACATGAGGCTCGGGTGGGCGAAGTCGAGCAAGATCTCAAGGATGCCATTACTAAGTGCGAGTCCTTGGAGCAGAAGACTTCGGACCAGGCATCCGAACTTGCCAAGGCTCTCCAGGATATCAAAGAGGCCCGGGTTGAATCCCAGAATGCTGTCCAGGAGATCCAGTGGGCAAGAAAGATAGCAGCCGGTAAGGCTTTTCTTTTGCAGAGTAAATTTGGAAGTAGGAGGTATATCTTGCTGACCCGAGTTTGGAGTCCTCCAGGCGCGTTTGCGGATCTTCCTGATGTCTACTACGCAACCTTCTTCTTGTAGACATTGTTGGGCCTCCAAGTGCAGATGTTTGTAGGACAGTAGCAAATTTCCCTCAAGTGGATGACCTAAGGCTTATCAATCCGTGGGAGGTGTAGGATGAAGATGGTCTCTCTCAAACAACCCTGCAACCAAATAACAAAGAGTCTCTTGTGTCCACAACACACCCAATACAATGGTAAATTGTATAGGTGCAGTAGTTCGGCGAAGAGATGGTGATACTAGTGCAATATGGATGATAGATATAGGTTTTTGTAATCTGAAATTATAAAAACAGCAAGGTAACTAATGATAAAAGTGAGCACAAATGGTATTGCAATGCTAGGAAACAAGGCCTAAGCTTCATACTTTCACTAGTGCAAGTTCTCTCAACAATAATAACATAACTGGATCATATAACTATCCCTCAACATGCAACAAAGAGTCACTCCAAAGTCACTAATAGCGGAGAACAAATGAAGAGATTATTGTAGGGTACGAATATCCCATTGTCACCACAGATAAGCACATGCAATACATACATCAAGTGTTCTCAAATCCTTAAAGACTCAATCGGATAAGATAACTTCAAAGGGAAAACTCAATCCATTACAAGAGAGTAGAGCGGGAGAAACATCATAAGATCCAACTATAATAGCAAAGCTCGCGATACATCAAGATCGTGCCAAATCAAGAAAACGAGAGAGAGAGAGAGATCAAACACATAGCTACTGGTACATACCCTCAGCCCCGAGGGTGAACTACTCCCTCCTCGTCACGGAGAGCGCCGGGATGATGAAGATGGCCATCGGTGAGGGATGCCCCTTCCGACAGGGTGCCAGAACAGGGTCCTGATTGATTTTTGGTGGCTACAAAGGCTTGCGGCGGCGGAACTCCTGATCTAGGTTATTTTCTGGAGGTTTATGTATTTATAGGAATTTTTGGCATAGGTCTCATGTCAGGGGGGGTCTCCGAGCCGTCCATGAGATAGGGGGGCGCGCCCAGGGGGGTGGGCGTGCCCCCACCCTCGTGGGCAACCCGGGACTCTTCTGGCCCAACTCTTTTACTCTGGGGCTTCTTTTGGTCCATAAAAACTCATCAAAAATTTGCACGTCAATTGGACTCCATTTGGTATTGCTTTTCTATAAAACTCAAAAACAAGGAAAAACCGAAACTGGCACTGGGCTCTAGGTTAATAAGTTAGTCCCAAAAATCATGTAAAATAGCATATAAATGCATATAAAACATCCAAGATGGATAATATAATAGCATGGAACAATAAAAAATTATAGATACGTTGGAGACGTATCAAGCATCCCCAAGCTTAATTCCTGCTCGTCCTCGAGTAGGTAAATGATAAAAACAGAATTTTTGATGTGGAATGCTGATATATCTCCAACGTATCTATAGTTTTTGATTGTTCCATGCTATTATATTACCTGTTTTGGATGTTTATGGGCTTTACTAAACACTTTTATATCATTTTTGGGACTAACCTATTAACCGGAGGCCCAGCCCAAATTGCTGTTTTTTTGCCTATTTCAGTGTTTCGTAGAAAAGGAATATCAAACGGAGTCCAAACGGAATGAAACCTTCAGGAGCGATCTTTTTGGAACAAACGCAATCTAGGAGACTTGGAGTGGATGTCAAGAAGCAGCCGAGGCGGCCACGAGGGTGCAGGGTGCGCCCTAGGGGGCTCCCCCTGCCTTGTGGGCCCCTCGTGGCTCCCCTGACCGACTTCCTTCGCCTATATATATATATCTACGTACCCCGAAATCATCCAGGAGCCACGAGGGTGGGGGCGCTTTTTTTTCATGATGCACGAACATATAAATCCCCCACTTCACCCTTGCCATTTTATTCGCCCTCTCTTTTCCGTTTGCCTTTTTTTGCTTACTTCTTGTGTTGCCGCTCGTCATCATGGCTAGTCCTCCTATCATGGTTAGCACTCCCGATCATGAAATTCTTAATTTTAAACAAAGGGAGGGAGAAAATCTAAAAGATGCTTGGCATAGAATTTGCAATGCTCAAAATAGATCTACTAGGAAGCAATCTACTTCCGTTCTTCTTCGCAATTTTTATGTAGGCATTACTCCTTGGAATAGATGCATTCTTGATACCATTACCGGAGGGAATTTCTTGGGTAGCCATACTTTTGATGCTTATAATGCTATGTTAGATTTGTTTGGTCCACCACCTCTCTTGGTTAATGGAACTGTTTTAACTTTAGAACATGTGATTCAAAGGCTTGAAATTATTGAAAATAAAGGTGCCACTATTGAGTCAATTGAAAATTTGGATAAAAAGATCCACACCCAAATTACCCAATATGGATCTAAGGTTGGAGTTACTCTGAATTTTTTTAAAGAGAAGGAAGGAACCCATAGTTAACGAAAGAATAGATCAAGATTCTACAAGAATCAGTAAACTTGAGGACATTATTACCAACTTAGGGTTTGCATTTTCATCCATGAAAAATACTCTAACTACTCCTACCAAAATTGCCAAACTAATGTATGTTCCTAAAAATAAGGGTGAATTTTCTAGTAAGGAAAATGCGGATCTCAAATCAATAAGTATTCATCCCAATTTTTCCGCTTTCATTAAGGAACCTTTTGCTATAAATGAATATCTTGATTTCTTGCCTAGGAGTTTAATCATTAATAACAAGAAAGAAACTCCTAAGGGTTATAAGTGTTCCATTGAAGAATTGAATACTAAACATGGCAATACTTAGATCTATTCTCGCTTTTATGCCTAGCTAGGGGTGTTAAACGATAGCGCTTGTTGGGAGGCAACCCAATTTTATTTTTGTTCCTTGCTTTTTGTTCCTGTTTAGTAATAAATAATTTATCTAGCCTCTGGTTAGATGTGTTTTTATGTTTTAATTAGTGTTTGTGCCAAGTAGAACCTTTGGGAAGACTTGGGGGAAGTCTATATGATCTTGCTGTAAAAAACAGAAACTTTAGCGCTCACGAGAATTGCTGTCATTTTTGCCTGGAGAGTGATTTTAGGTTTATTCTTTTTGCAGATGATTAATAGACAAATTCCTCACGTCCACCAAGTTATTTCAGAATTTTTGGATTTAAATACGTATTCGAAAGTTATAGATTTCTACAGACTGTTCTGTTTTTGACAGATTCTGTGTTTCGTGTGTTGTTTGCTTATTTTGATGAATCTATGGCTAGTATAGGGGGGTATGAACCATAGAAAAGTTGGAATACAGTAGGTTTAACACCAATATAAATAAAAAATGAGTTCATTACAGTAACTTAAGTAGTGATTTTTCTTTCTTGCACTAACGGAGCTTATGAGATTTTCTGTTGAGTTTTGTGTTTTGAAGTTAAGTTTTTGGTAAAGATTTGATGGATTATGAAACAAGGAGTGGAAAGAGATTAAGCTTGGGTATGACCATGGCACCCCAAGATAAATTCAAGTACAACCAAAAGCGTAAGCTTGGATGCCCCGGTAGGCAGCCCCTCTTTCGTCTTCGTCTATCGGTAACTTTACTTGGGGCTATATTTTTATTCACCACATGATATGTGTTTTGCTTGGAGCGTCTTGTATGATATGAGTCTTTGATTTTTAGTTTACAAAAATCATCCTTGTTGCACACACCCTTTGGGAGAGACACACATGATTCGGAATTTATTAGAATACTCTATGTGCTTCACTTATATCTTTTGAGCTAGAAAAATTTGCTCTAGTACTTCACTTATATCTTTTTAGAGCACGGTGGTGGTTTTATTTTGTAGAAATTATTGATCTCTCATGCTTCACTTATATCATTTTGCGAGTCTTTTATAACAGCATGGTATTTTCTTTGGTTATGAAATTAGTCCTAATATGATGGGCATCCAAGTTGGGTATAATAAAAACTATCGTATAGAGTGCATTGAACACTATGCTAATTTGATACTTGATAATTGTTTTGAGACATAAAGGTGGTAATGTTAGAGTCATGCTAGTTGGGTAATTGTGAAATTGAAAAATACTTGTGTTAAAGTTGGCAAGTCCCATAGCATGCACGTATGGTAAAGTTATGTGACAAATTTGTAGCATGGGGTGCTCTTTGAGTGCTTTACTTATGAGTGGCGGTCGGGGACGAGCGATGGTCTTTTCCTACCAATCTATCCCTCTAGGGGCATGCGTAGTAGTACTTTGCTTCGAGGGCTAATAAATCTTTGCAATAAATATATGAGTTCTTTATGACTAATGTGAGTCCATGGATTATACACACTCTTACCTTTCCGCATTTTTGCTAGCCTCTACGGTACCGTGCATTGCCCTTTCTCACCTTGAGAGTTGGTGCAAACTTCGCCAGTGCATCCAAACCCCGTGATATGATATGCTCTATCACACATAAACCTCCTTACATCTTCCTCAAAATAGCCACCATACCTACCTATTATGGCATTTCCATAGTTATTCCGAGATATATTGCCATGCAACTTTCCATCGTTTCGTTTATTATGACATGCTCCATCATTGTCATATTGCTTTTTGCATGATCATGTAGTTGACATCATATTTGTGGCAAGGCCACCTTTATAATTCTTTCATACATGTCACTCTTGATTCATCTCATATCCCGTTACACTGCCGGAGGCATTCACATAGAGTCATATTTTGTTCTAAGTGTTGAGTTGTAATTCTTGAGTTGTAAATAAATAAAAGTGTGATGATCTTCATTATTAGAGCATTGTCCCAAGTGAGGAAAGGATGATGGAGACTATGATTCCCCCACAAGTCGGTATGGGACTTCGGACTTTATGAAAATTTAAAGAGGCGAAACAAGCCCAAAGAAAAAAAGAGGCCAAAGAAGCCCACGAAAAAAATGAGAGAAAATGAGAGAAGGGACAATGTTACTATCCTTTTACCACACTTGTGCTTCAAAGTAGCACTGTGATCTTCATGATAGAGAGTCTCCTATGTTGTCACTTTCATATACTAGTGGGAAATTTTCATTATAGAACTTGGCTTGTACATTCCAATGATGGGCTTCCTCAATATGACCTAGGTATTCGTGAGCAAGCAAGTTGGATGCACACACACTTAGTTTCTTTTGTTGAGATTTCATATATTTATAGCTCTAGTGCATCCGTTGCATGGCAATCCCTACTCCTTGCATTGACATCAATTGATGGGCATCTCCATAGCCCGTTGATTAGCCTCGTCAATGTGAGACTTTATCCCTTTTTTGTCTTCTCTCATAACCCCTATAATTATATTCTATTCCTCCCATAGTGCTATATCCATGGCTTGCGCTCATGTATTGCGTAAGAGTTGAAAAGGCTGAAGCGCGTTCAAAAGTATGAACCAATTGCTCGGCTTGTCATCGGGGTTATGCATAAGGGGAGTACTTTGTGTTACGAAAATGAATCATGTCCAAAATATATGATTTGGTAGGGATAAGCTTTCTTTGGCTATGTTATTTTGATAGGACATAATTACTTCGTTAGTATGCTTGAAGTATTATTATTTTTATGTCAATACTAAATTTTTATCTTGAATCATTTGGATCTGAACAATCATGCCACAATAAAGAAAATTACATTGAGAAATAGGCCAGGTAGCATTCCACATCAAAAATTCTGTTTTTTTATCATTTACCTACTCGAGGACGAGCAGGAATTAAGCTTGGGGATGCTTGATACGTCTCTAACGTATCTATAATTTTTGATTGTTCCATGCTATTATATTACCTGTTTTGGATGTTTATGGGCTTTACTAAACACTTTTATATCATTTTTGGGACTAACCTATTAACCGGAGGCCCAACCCAAATTGCTGTTTTTTTGCCTATTTCAGTGTTTCACAGAAAAGGAATATCAAACGGAGTCCAAACGGAATGAAACCTTTGGGAGCGATCTTTTCGGAACAAACGCAATCCAGGAGACTTGGAGTAGATGTCAAGAAGCAACCGAGGCGGCCATGAGGGTGCAGGGCGTGCCCTAGGGGGGGCACCCCCTGCCTCGTGGGCCCCTCGTGGCTCCCCTGAGCGACTTCCTTCACCTATATATATCTACGTACCCCGAAAACATCCAGGAGCACCACGAGAAACTATTTCCACTGTCGCAACCTTCTATACCCGTGAGATCCCATCTTGGAGCCTTTTCCGGCGCTCTGCCAAAGGGGGAATCGATCACGGAGGGCTTCTACATCAACGCCATAGCCTCTCCGATGAGTTGTGAGTAGTTTACCACAGACCTTCGGGTCCATAGTTATTAGCTAGATGGCTTCTTCTCTCTCTTTGATTCTCAATACAAAGTTCTCCTCGATCTTCTTGGAGATCTATTTGATGTAACTCTTTTTGCAGTGTGTTTGTCGAGATCCGATGAATTGTGGGTTTATGCTCAAGTTTATCTATGAGAAATATTTGAATCTCCTCTGAATTCTTTTATGTATGATTGGTTATCTTTGCAAGTCTCTTCGAATTATCAGTTTAGTTTGGTCTACTATATTGATCTTTCTTGCAATGGGAGAAGTGCTTAGCTTTGGGTTCAATCTTGTGGTGTCCTTTCCAAGTGATAGTAGGGGCAGCAAGGCACGTATTGTATTGTTGCCATCAAGGATAAAAAGATGGGGTTTATATCATATTTCTTGAGTTTATCCTTCTACATCATGTCATCTTGCCTAATGTGTTACTCTGTTCTTATGAACTTAATACTCTAGATGCATGATGGATAGCAGTCGATGTGTGGAGTTATAGTAGTAGATGCAGGCAGGAGTCGGTCTACTAATCTTGGACGTGATGCCTATATACATGATCATGCCTAGATATTCTCATAACTATGCACTTTTCTATCAATTGCTCGACGGTAATTTGTTCACCCACCGTAATACTTATGCTATCTTGAGAGAAGCCACTAGTGATACCTATGGCCCCCGGGTCTATTTCCCATCGTATAAGTTTTCGATCTACTTTATTTTGCAATCTTTACTTTTCAATCTACATCATAAAAATACCAAAAATATTTGTCTTATCTTGTTATCTCTATCGGATCTCACTTTCGCAAGTGGCCGTGAAGGGATTGACAACCCCTTTATCGCGTTGGTTGCGAGGTTCTTGTTTGTTTGTGTAGGTACGAGGGACTTGAAGTGTAGTCTCCTACTGGATTGATACCTTGGTTCTCAAAACTAAGGGAAATACTTACGCTACTTTGATGCATCACCCTTTCCTGTTCAAGGGAAAAACCAACGCATGCTCAAGAGGAAGCAAATGCTACCTAACATATTTATCCATGTAATTCTCTTTATTGTGGCATGAATGTTCAGATCCGAAAGATTCAAGATAAAAGTTCAATATTGACATAAAAATAATAATACTTCAAGCATACTAACAAAGCAATCATGTCTTCTCAAAATAACATGGCCAAAGAAAGTTATCCCTACAAAATCATATAGTGTGGCTATGCTCTATCTTCATCACATAAAATATTTAAATCATGCACAACCCCGATGACAAGCCAAGCAATTGTTTCATACTTTTGATGTTCTCAAACCTTTTCTGTCTTCACGCAATACATGAGCGTGAGCCATGGACATAGCACTATGGTGGAATATAATATGGTGGTTGTGGAGAAGACAAAAAGAAGAATATAGTCTCACATGAACTAGGCGTATCAACGGGCTATGGAGATTCCCATCAATAGATATCAATGTGAGTGAGTAGGGATTGCCATGCAATGGATGCACTAGAGCTATAAGTGTATGAAAGCTCAACAAAAGAAACTAAGTGGGTGTGCATCCGACTTGCTTGCTCACTAAGACCTAGGGCATTTTGAGGAAGCCAATCACTGGAATATACAAGCCAAGTTCTATAATGAAAGATCCCCACTAGTATATGAAAGTGACAACATAGGAGACTCTCTATCATGAAGATCATGGTGCTACTTTGAAGCAAAAGTGTGGTAAAAGGATAGTAGCATTGCCCCTTCTGTCTTTTTCTCTCATTTTTTAATTTTTTTATTTGGGCCTTTTCTCCTTTTTTATGGCCTCTTTTTTTCTATTTTTTCTATTTTTTTACTTTTCGTCCGGAGTCTCATCCCGACCTGTCGGGGAATCATAATCTCCATCATCCTCTCCTCACATGGGACAATGCTCTAATAATGAAGATCATCATACTTTTATTTACATACAACTCAAGAATTACAACTCGATACTTAGAACAAAATATGACTCTATATGAATGCCTCCGGCGGTGTACCGGGATGTGCAATGAATCAAGAGTGACATGAATGAAAGAATTATGAACGGTGGCTTTGCCACAAATACAATGTCAACTACATGATCATGCAAAGCAATATGACAATGATGACACGTGTCATAATAAACGGAACGGTGGAAAGTTGCATGGCAATATATCTCGGAATGGCTATGGAATGCCATAATAGGTAGGTATGGTGATTGTTTTGAGGAAGGTATATGGTGGGTGTATGGTACCGGCGAAAGTTGCATGGTACTAGAGAGGCTAGCAATGGTGGAAGGGTGAGAGTGCGTATAATCCATGGACTCAACATTAGTCATAAATAACTCACATACTTATTGCAAAAATCTAGTAGTTATCGAAATGAAGTTCGAAATGAAGTACTACGTGCATGCTCCTAGGGGGATAGATTGGTAGTAAAAGACCATCGCTCATCCCCGACCGCCACTCATAAGGAAGACAATCAATAAATAAATCATGCTCCAACTTCATCACATAGTGGTTCACCATCCGTGCATGCTATAGGAATCACAAAATTTAACACAAGTATCTCTCAAATTCACAACTACTCTACTAGAATGACTCTAATATCACCATCTTAATATCTCAAAACGATCATAAAGAATCAAACTTCTCATAGTATTCAATGCACTTTATATGAAAGTTTTTATTATATCCCTCTTGATGCCTATCATATTAGGACTAAATTCATAACCAAAGTAGATTACCATGTTGTTCTAAAGACTCTCAAAATAATATAAGTGAAGCATGACAGTTCATCTATTTCTTCAAAATAAAACCACCGTCGTGCTCTAAAAAGATATAAGTGAAGCACTAGAGCAAATGACAAACTACTCCGAAAGATATAAGTGAAGATGAATGAGTAGTTGAATAATTATGTAACTATGTGAAGACTCTCTAACATTTTAGAATTTCATATCTTGGTATTTTATTCAAACAGCAAGCAAAACCTAATAAAATAAAATGACGCTCCAAGCAAAACACATATCATGTGGTGAATAAAAATATAGCTCCAAGTAAAGTTACCGATGAACAAAGACGAAAGAGGGGATGCCTTACGGGGCATCCCCAAGCTTAGGCTCTTGGTTGTCCTTGAATATTACCTTAGGGTGCCTTGTCCATCCCCAAGTTTAGGCTCTTTCCACTCCTTATTCCACAGTTCATCGAACCTTTACCCAAAACTTGAAAACTTCACAACACAAAACTCAAAAGAAAACTCGTAAACTCCGTTACTATAAGAAAATAAATCACCACTTAGGCACTGTTGTGAACTCATTCTAAATTCATATTGGTGTAATATCTACTGTATTCCAACTTCTCTATGGTTCATACCCTCCGATACTACTCATAGATTCATCAAAATAAGCAAACAACACATAGAAAACAGAATCTGTCAAAAACAGAACAGTCTGTAGTAATCTGTATCATTCGAATACTTCTGGAACTCCAAAAATTCTGAAATAAATTTGTGGACGTGATGAATTTGTCTGTTAATCATATGCAAAAAGAATCAACCTAAAATCACTCTCTAGTGAAAAAATGGAAGCTAATCTCGTGAGCGCTAAAGTTTCTGTTTTTTACAGCAAGATCACAAAGACTTCACCCAAGTCTTCCCAAAGGTTCTACTTGGCACAAACACTAATTAAAACAATAAAACCACATCTAAACAGAGGCTAGATGAATTATTTATTACTAAACAGGAACAAAAAGCAAGGAACATAAATAAAATTGGGTGTCCTCCCAACAAGCGCTAACGTTTAACGCCCCTACCTAGGCATGATGATTTCAATGATGCTCACATAAAAGATAAGAATTGAAACATAAAGAGAGCATCATGAAGAATATGACTAGCACATTTAAGTCTAATCCACTTCCTATTCATAGGGATTTTGTGAGCAAACAACTTATGGGAACAAGAATCAACTAGCATAGGAAGGTAAAACAAGCATAGCTTCAAGATTTTCAACACATAGAGAGGAAACTTGGTATTATTGCAATTCCTACAAGCATATGTTACTCCCTCATAATATTTTTCAGTAGCATCATGAACGAATTCAACAATATAACCATCACATAAAGCATTGTTTTCATGATGCACGAACATATAAATTTTGTTACTCTCCATATAAGCAAATTTCTTCTCATTCGGAATAGTGGGAGTATCATAAGAAACTCGAATACTATAAATTTTTTCCACATTAAAAGAGTAATGTTCAGAAAAAGGGTAATCATAATCATGACAAGTTTTATAAATATAATCATCACTACTTTTTATAGCATAAGTATCATCACAATAATCATCATAAGTAGCAACTTTATTCTCATCATAATCAATTGAAACCTCTTCCTAAATGGTGGATTCATCACTAAATAAAGTCATGACCTCTCCAAATCCACTTTCATAATTATCACAATAAGATTCAACACCCTACAGAATAGTGGGATCACAAATTCCTAAAGTTGACACTCTTTCAAACTCACTTTCATCAACATAATCATCATAGGTAGGAGGCATGCTATCATCATAATAAATTTGCATACCAAAACTTGGGAGACTAAAAGTATCATCTTCATTAAATGTAGTATCCCCAGGCTTGGGACAAACATTAATTGCAGCAAATAAGTTCTCAAACATTTCATTCTCATCAAACATAGCATCCCCAAGATTGGGCCTTTTCATATCATAAGCATAATCACTCTCATCATTAATAGTATGGATAGCACCAATAGTATAGATATTATCATCATCAGAATGAGTAATAGGAGCAACATCATTTGGGAGGGATACCTTTTTACCTTTGCTTCTCCGTCTTTTCTTTTTCTTCTTCACATGATGTGTGGGTTTAATCCTCTTTTTGGAGCTCCTTATTAATGAGATATGTTGAATATAAGGCTCCTCCTCGTTACCTGATTCATCATAAGAAATAATAGGAGGATATTGGGAAGTCTCTTCCCTTTCATTAGTATTCTCTTCATCTTCTATTTGTTTTCTTGTCTTTATGTAATTGACAATATAAGGATTTTCAATGCAATTCACTGCACTATACATATAAATTTTCTCTAGATCAAAATCAAGAACTTTATCAAGGGCAAATTCTGGAATATCCTTAGTTATACGTTTCATTTCTTCAACCCAAAAGCAAACTAAGTTCATTATGATGCGTAAGGGAAATCAAGTCATCACAATTTTTGGACACGATTTGATCATGAAACAATTTGCGTTGGATATTTAAATGGCCACGTTCATTGCAAAGTTCACAAGGATGGCTAAGAAAATTTAAATTTTCAGCACAAACATCTAGTCTTTCTTGCAACCATTTAGTTTCTAAATACATATGCCTCCTGCAAAATCTATCTTCCCTATTTGGTGTGTACTTGCAAACTCTATGCACTCCACAAAATTTGACATGCTTATAAGAGACATTTTCATCGTGACTAGTGCAATCATCATTAGTACTATGGATATTCAAAGAGTTCATACTAACAACATTGCAATATGCTCATATTTCAAAGATTTAGTGCCAAACATTTATAGATTTCTTCTTCTAGCACTTGAGCACAATTTTTGGAATCCTTGTTTTCACGGAAGACATTAAAAAGATGAAGCATCTGAGGCAACCTCAATTCCATTTTTTTTTGTAATTTTCTTTTATAGACTAAACTAGTGATAAAACAAGAAACAAAAAAATTCAATTGCAAGATCTAAAGATATACCTTCAAGCACTCACCTCCCCGGCAACGGCGCCAAAAATGAGCTTGATGTCTACTACACAACCTTCTTCTTATAGACGTTGTTGGGCCTCCAAGTGCAGAGGTTTGTAGGACAGTAGCAAATTTCCCTCAAGTGGATGACCTAAGGTTTATCAATCCGTGGGAGGCATAGGATGAAGATGGTCTCTCTTGAACAACCCTGCAACCAAATAACAAAGTGTCTCTTGTGTCCCCAACACATACAATACAATGGTAAATGTATAGGTGCACTAGTTCCGCGAAGAGATGGTGATACAAGTGCAATATGGATGGTAGATATAGGTTTTTGTAATCTGAAATTATAAAAACAGCAAGGTAACTAATGATAAAAGTGAGCACAAATGGTATTGCAATGCTAGGAAACAAGGCCTAAGGTTCATGCTTTCACTAGTGCAAGTTCTCTCAACAATAATAACATAAATGTGTCATATAACTATCCATCAACATGCAACAAAGAGTCACTCCAAAGTCACTAATAGCGGAGAACAAACGAAGAGATTATTGTAGGGTACGGAACCACCTCAAAGTTATTCTTTTTGATCGATCTATTCAAGAGTCCGTAGTAAAATAACACAAAGTTATTCTTTCCATTCGATCTATCATAGAGTTCGTACTAGAATAACACCTTAAGACACAAATCAACCAAAACCCTAATGTCACTTAGATACTCCAATGTCACCTCAAGTATCCGTGGGTATGATTATACGATATGCATCACACAATCTCAAATTCATCTATTCAACCAACACAAAGAACTTCAAAGAGTGCCCCAAAGTTTCTATCGAAGAGTCAAGACGAAAATGTGTGCCAACCCCTATGCCTAAGTTCACAAGGTCACTGAACCCGCAAGTTGATCACCAAAACATACATCAAGTAGATCACGTGAATATCCCATTGTCACCACAGAGAAGCACATGCAAGACATACATCAAGTGTTCTCAAATCCTTAAAGACTCAATCCGATAATATAACTTCAAAGGGAAAACTCAATCCATTACAAGAGAGTAGAGGGGGAGAAACATCATAAGATCCATCTATAATCTAGCAAAGCTCGCGATACATCAAGATCGTGCCAAATAAAGAACACGAGAGGGAGAGATCAAACACATAGCTACTGGTACATACCCTCAGCCCCGAGGGTGAATTAATCCCTCCTCGTCATGGAGAGCGCCGGGATGATGAAGATGGCCACCGGTGAGGGATCCCCCCTCCGGCAGGGTGCCGAAACTGGGTCCCGATTGGTTTTTGGTGGCTACAGAGGCTTGTAGCGTCGGAACTCCTGATCTAGGTTATTTTCTGGAGGTTTCTGTATTTATAGGAATTTTTAGCGTAGGTCTCACGTTAGGGGGGGTCTTCGAGCCGTCCACGAGATAGGGGGCGCGCCCAGGGGGTGGGTGCCCCCCCGCCCTTGTGGGCAGCCCGAGACTCTTCTGGCCCAATCTTTTACTCTCGGGGCTTCTTTTGGTCCATAAAAAATCAACAAAAATTTGCACGTCAATTGGACTCCGTTTGGTATTCCTTTTCTGTAAAACGCAAAAACAAGGAAAAAACAGAAACTGGCAATGTGCTCTAGGTTAATAGGTTAGTCCCAAAAATCATATAAAATAGCATATAAATGCATATAAAACATCCAAGATGGATAATATAATAGCATTGAACAATAAAAAAATTAGATACGTTGGAAACGTATCACTTCCAAGGAGTGTTGCCGATGCTGCGTAGTTCTTCCGAGCCAAGGAGGGGAGCTCGACCGAGAAGCTGTTCTGGTCGCAATATCTTGTGCCAGAGAATCCGATGGCCCTCAGCGACCAACTGAAGCAGCTGACCGAGCTGCATAGGGTGGCCGGCTTGGCCATGAAGAATCTAATAGTCCAACATTGGCCAGCCAAGCCCATGCCTAGCAGTTACTTCAGCCTCGTGAAGCGGCTTGTTGACGCGCGTCCTCAGATTGACGCCATAAAGCGGTCTTCCTACATAGAAGGTGTCGGGATGGACTTCGCCCGCGTGAAGATGCAATGGGAGAATATGAAGGCCACCGAAGTGGAGACAGCAGGGCCACCGGAGGGCAAAGATCATCGGAAGCCGGAGAGATATTTTGCAGAGGTCCTAGAAGGGGCCTGAATAGTAGAGGGCCAGTGTTCTAAGGATGTTGTGTTTGATTAAATGTATTCGGGTGGAAGTTACTCTGTTATGAATCTGTGCTATAATCGCGCCCCTTTGTGTTAATTTTATCCCTCCTGTGCGTCTGTTTATTATGTATATATCTGAAGGTTCCCAGTCGTCGGCTTTTGCCCCCTTGTAAATACTACAGGGGTGTTCATAAACGCATTGGCCCCACTTTATCCAATGTCTTGGTCCGTAGAGGAGGCGTCCGCGAGGTGAACTAGGCAATCAGACTATGCGGCTTTATTGCCTTCACTTAGCCATAGGAGTCCATTGGTGGGATTAAGTATCAACCCCAGTTGCATTGAGTGGCAATCCAGCTTATGGTGCCTTTGCAACACGGCTTGGTAGAGTCCCAACCCCTCGTGTGACACGGCGAGGATCACTAACGATCTGTAGTATAACACTAAGTCACAGGATCGCTTACCAGCTCTCGCTTATCATGACTGTAAGTTTTCGGCTTTCTCTACTGAGGTACTTGATGTCCCTTGAAGCTACGTCCCTTGTAAATATTACAGGGGTGTTCGTAAACGCATTGGCCGCACTTTATCCAATGTCTTGGTCCGTAGAGGAGGCGTCCGCGAGGTGAACTAGGTAATCAGACTATGCGGCTTTATTGCCTTCACTTAGCCATAGGAGTCCATTGGTGGGATTAAGTATTAACCCCAGTTGCATTGAGTGGCAATCCAGCTTATGGTACCTTTGCAACGCGGCTTGGTAGAGTCCCAACCCCTCGTGTGACACGGCGAGGATCGCTAACGATCTGTAGTATAACACTAAGTCACAGGATCGCTGACCAGCTCTCGCTTATCATGACGGTCAGTTTTCGTCTTTCTCTACTATGGTACTTGATGTCCCTTGAAGCTACGTCGGTATTTCCCCAAAGAGGAAGGGATGATGCAACACAACGGCGGTAGGCATTTCCCTCAGATATGAAACCAAGGTTATCGAACCAGTAGGAGAACCAAGCAACACAATGTAAACAACCCTGCTCACAAATAACAACACCTCGCAACCCGATGTATTAAAGGGGTTGTCAATCCCTTTCGGGGTATGGCGCTTCAAGATAGGCAAAGGACGTGAGGTAAATTTGTAGATAGGATAAATGGATCGCGGAACAAATAAATTGCAGAAAGGTATTTTTGTATTTTAGGTTTAATAGATCTGAAAATAAACTCAAAGAAAAAGTAGATCGCAAGGCAAATATATGAGAAAGAAGACCCGGGGGCCGTAGGTTTCACTAGTGGCTTCTCTCGAGAAAAAAATAGCAAACGATGGGTGAACAAATTACTGTTGGGCAATTGATAGAACTTCAAATAATCATGATGATATCCAGGCAATGATCATTACATAGGCATCACACCGAAGATTAGTAGACCGACTCATGCCTGCATCTACTACTATTACTCCACACATCGACCGCTATCCAGCATGCATCTAGTGTATTAAGTTCATGGAAAAACGGAGTAATGCAATAAGAACGATGACATGATGTAGACAAGATCCGTTTATCTATTGCGGCAGATATGGATCCCATCTTTTTATTCTTAGTAGCAACACTACATACGTGTCGGTTCCCTTTCTGTCACTGGGATCAAGCACCGTAAGACCGAACCCACTACCGGGCACCTCTTCCCATTGCAAGATAAATATATCAAGTTGGCCAAACAAAACCCAAATATTGGAGAAGAAATGCGAGGCTATAAGAGATCACGCATATAAGAGATCAAAGAAACTCAAATAACTTTCATGGATATAAAAAGATATAACTGATCATAAACTCAAAGTTCATCAGATCCCAACAAACACACCGCCAAAAGACTTACATCATACGGATCTCCAATAGACCATTGTATTGATAATCAAGAGAGAGAGAGAGGAAGCCATCTAGCTACTAACTACGAACCCGAAGGTCTACAAAGAACTACTCACACATCATCGGAGAGGCACCAATGGAAGTGGTGAACCCCTCCGTGATGGTGTCTAGATTGGATTTGGTGGTTATGGACTCTGCAGCAGCTGGATGAAAATTTCTTCGACTCCCCTAGGGTTTCTGGAATATTGGGGTATTTATAGAGAAAAGAGTCGGTCCAGGGGGCACCGGAGGTGGGCACAACCCACAAGGGCGCGTCTGGGCCTCCTGGCATGCCCTTGTGGGTTATCCCTCCTCGGGACTCCCCTCGGGTGCAACCAGGGCCCAACTTCTTCGTTCTGGTCCATAAAAAATCATCGTAAATTGGCGTGGCATTTGGACTCCGTCTGATATTGATTTCCTGCGATGTAAAAAACATGCAGAAAACATCAATTGGCACTTGGCACTATGTCAATAGGTTAGTACCAAAAAATGATATAAAATGACTATAAAATGATTGTAAAACATCCAAGATTGGTAATAAAACAACATGGAATAATCAAAAATTATAGATACATTGGGGACGTATCAACATCCCCAAGATTAACTCCTGCTCTTCCTTGAGTAGGTAAGTGATAAAAACAAGATTTTTGATGTGGAGTGATGTTTATCATGTCATATCATATTCTTTTCTTTATAGCATGGACATTTGGAATCTTATGTGATTCAAAGCAATAGTCTAGTTTTGACATAATAATTTAGATACTCAATCATATCAACAAGCAACCATGTCTTTGAAAATATCAATGATAAAAACAAGTTATCCCTAGCCCATCATCCTCAAACATTGATCCATTCATGAAACACACTCGAATATTAGCTACACCCAATACTTAAGTACGATCATATTGCCTCCTAGTTGGTGCTTTTATAAGAGAGGATGGCGACTCAATTTCAAAAAATAAAATTTGCATAAAGTAAAAGAAAGGCCCTTCGCAGAGGGAAGTAGGGATTTGTATATGTGCCAGAGCTCAAAGCAAAAAATAGAGATCAAAACATTTTGGGAGGTGTATCCATCCCACCAACGAAAATGGCTTGGAGCATCCCAACACTTTCCATGCTAGATATATCATAGGCGGTTCCCAAATAGAAAATAAAGTTTATTCCTTTTTACACCATAACTTTCACTTTCCATGGCTAGCCGTATCCACGGGTGCCCTCCATACCAACACTTTCCAAGGAATTTATTATTTGACAACATAAAGTAAATTCATTTTTACATTTCGGGACTGGGCATCCCTAAAACCTTTGCCTTACTCTCGTGCAATGACAAGTGAATAAACACTCGTCGTGAGAATAACACATCTAGCATGGAAAATATTAGCCACCCGTTACCGTTCCACGAGAGAAACAAACACACAAAAGAGAAGTTTATTTTGAAAATTAGAGATGGCAGATGCAAATTTGCTTAGAACGGCAAAAGAATACCGCATATAGGTATATATAGTGGACTCATGTGGCAAACCTGGTTTAAAGGATTTTGGATGCACAAGTAGAGGTCATACTTGGTGCAAAATGAAGGCTAGCAAAAAGATTGAGAAGCGACCAACCAAGAAACGAATAATTTCATAAGCAAGCATTAAGCATAATTAACACTGAATAATGCACCACAAGTAGGATATATTTTTTATTGCATGATTATTGACTTTCATGCATGCATAGGGAATCACAAACCTTAACACCAATATTCTTACTAGAGCACAATTACTCATCAACATAACTCACATATCACATCATCATATCTCAAAACTATTACTAAGAATCAAGTTTATTTTGTCCAGTGATCTTCATGACATATAATTTTTTTCTTTATTTATCCTTCTTGGATATCTATCACTTTGGGACTAACTTTCATGTGTTGCTTTTCATAAGCTCAATTAAATATAAGTGCAGATCATGAGCATAACATATTTTCTTTCTCTCGAAATAATTTAAGTGAAGCAAGAGAGAATTTTCTTCAAAATTTTACTAACTCTCAAATAAATCTAAGTCAATCAAGAGAGCATTTCTTCAAAAATACTAAGCACACCGTGCTCAAAAAGATATAAGTGAAGCACTAGAGCAAGTCCATTGCTCATAAAAATTTAAGTGAAGCATAGAGAGCAATTGTAACAAGTCATGGCATAATTTTGGCTCTCAAATAGGTGTGTCTAGCAAGGATTGATGACTTAAAACACAAAATAAAACAAGCAAATACACATATCATGCAAGACGCTCCAAGCAAAACACATATCATGTGACGAATAAAAATATAGCCTCGAGTAAAATACCGATGGTCGTTAGAAGAAAGAGGGGATGCCACTCAGGGGCATCCCCAAGCTTAGTTGGTTGCTCATTCTTGGATAATATCTTGGGATGCTGGGGCATCCCCAAGCTTAGGCTCTTCTATCCTTCTTTCATCCATCGTAAGATAACCCAAAACTTGAAAACTTCAATGACACAAAACTCAACAAAACCCTTGTGAGATCCGTTAGTAAAAGAAAGCAAACCACTACTATAAGTGCTGTGTCAAACCAATTTTTTTTTGTATTATATATACTTTATTACAACTTTTCTATGGCAAAAACTCATCAAAGAAAACCATAGAGCCATCAAAATAAGCACACAACACAAAGAAAACAGAATCTGTCAAAACAGAACAGTCTGTAGTAATCTGGAACTTTAGAATACTTATGTAACTCCAAAACTTCTACCAAATTATGACGACCATAATAATTTGTATATTAATCTTCTGCAAAAAGAATCAGGGCAAAATCTCTTTTCTGTGATTTATGAGAATTATTTTTGTGAGCGCAAAGTTTCTGTCTTTTTCAGCAACATCAAACAACTATCACCCCAGAAGATCCTAAAGGCTTTACTTGGAACAAACACTAATTAAAACACAAAAAACACAATCATACTAGTAGAATAATTTTGTTAAGACACAAGAACAGAAAGCAAATAGCAAGAATAAATTTTATTCATTGGGTTGCCTCCCAACAAGCGCTATAGTTTTACGCCCTTAGCTAGGCATAAAGCAAGGATCTATTTAAGTTTTGTCATCCTTGTCCAACTCTTCAATCAAACACATAGAATCCTTCAAAGATTTAGCATAATGACCTTCAATAGCAATACTCCTTGGAGTAAATTTAAATATTTCATTCTTACAAAAAGGATCTCGTATCACTTCAACAAAATCCGGATGGATGCTAATCATCTTAAGGTCTCCTTTATCATTATTACTAGAAGATGCACCCTTGTTCCTAGATCTCCTACTCTTTACAGGAGTTCCCTCAATAATTTTAGTGGTACTAAAAGCCGTTCTTAGATTACTAAAGGTTTCTTCCAATTTATCGATCCGAGACGGACTTTCTTCTATTCTTTCATGGATTAAGGTACCCCTCTCTTTTAACAACTTAAAAATATCGCCCACTTTGGACCCAAGATTAGTAGCAAAATTATGCATCTTTTTGTATATAATTTCCATATGATCTTCGGTGAGCATTTTCTTTTCAATGGCATCTAGTCTTTCCATAACATGCTCAAGAGTCAAAATTGTTTCATCAACCATAAGAGGTGGTGAGCCTACTAAATTTCCCATTGGATTAAAAGCATCAAAAGGATGACTCATTAAGAAATTTCCACCGGTAATCGTATCAAGGACAAACCTATACCAAGTGGACATGCCAACATAAAAACAACATAGAAGCACAATGGTAGATTGCTTACAGATAGATCTATTATGAGCATTGCAAATTCTATACCAATCATCTTTTAAATTTCTCCTCCTCTTTAGTTAAAGTTGAGGACCTCGTCCTGGGGAGTGCAAGCAATAGAGGAAGAACCGTGCATACCAGCAAACAAGGATGCACGCAAAAACAGATCCGGCAAGAAAATGGCGAACGGAAAAAGAGAGGCGGATAAAATGGCAAATTTTTGTGAAGTGGGGGAGAGGAAAACGAGAGGCAAATGGAGAATAATGTAAATTGCAAGGAGATGAGATTTGTGATTAGGAACCTGGTTATGTTGAAGATCCTCCCCGGCAACAGCGCCAGAAATTCCTTTTGATGTCACTTGAAGCTGTGTTGGTATTTCCCCAAAGAGGAAGGGATGATGCAGCACAGCGGCAGTAGGTATTTCCCTCAGATATGAAACCAAGGTTATCGAACCAGTAGGAGAACCAAGCAACACAACGTAAACAGCCCCTGCACACAAATAACAACACCTCGCAACCCGGCGTGTTAAAGGGGTTGTCAATCCCTTTCGGGGTACGACGCCTCAAGATAGGCAAAGGACGTGATGTAAATTTGTAGATAGGATAAATAGATCGCGGAACAAATAATTGAAGCAAGGTATTTTTGTATTTTTGGTTTAATAGATCTGAAAATAAATGCAAGGAAAAAGTATATCGCAAGGCAAATATATGAGAAAGAAGACCCGGGGGCCATAGGTTTCACTAGTGGCTTCTCTCGAGAAAAAATAGCAAACGGTGGGTGAACAAATTACTATTGGGCAGTTGATAGAACTTCAAATAATCATGACGATATCCAGGCAATGATCATTACATAGGCATCATGTCCAAGATTAGTAGACCGACTCATGCCTACATCTACTACTATTACTCCACACATCGACCGCTATCCAACATGCATCTAGTGTATTAAGTTCATGGAAAAACGGAGTAATCACTACAAAAAAAGACACATTCGTGACATTTTGGGCCGAACGAAATGTTTTTCTGTCATACTTATGACACTTCTATGCCGATAATTGTGACAAAACCCGGTATCATCATAGATGTGGTGGGCTCCTACTTCTATGACAAGAAATCAAGACATAAAATGGGCTTTTCGTCCTGGGCGGGCCGGAGACGCAACTGCATGACATTCTTTCGGCCGTCCATGATGGAAAAAGCCGTGGTAGAAGTGAGGGCGAGGAAAATTTCGATGAGTTCCCGGTTACGGTGGGTGGTCGGGGCCCGAGCGATGCGCATTTCTCTCGTACACGTACGCGCGTGTGTGCGAGGCGTTGGCTCTAACTGAACCCGAGCGAGGCGTTGGGCTCTAACTGAACCCGAGCGATTGCACTGCC